>NC_136624.1:37005406-37055406 GCF_933228915.1 Telmatherina bonti | reverse complement strand
CTGAAAAGTGTATGAAAACCATTAAACTAAACCAGTTGCCACATTCATTTACAGGCTATAAGCTGCTACTTATCTTACATGATTTAAATCCTGCAGCTTAAAGAATGATGTGGCTAATGTATGGATTTTTACTGACTAACGAGTCACTGGCCACGGTTACATGATGTTTTTTAATTCCGAATTAGTAATTCGAAATGAAATAATTCGGAATTAATGTATTCTCCTATGAGTTTCCATGAAAATAAAAATTCCGAATGAACGTTTACATGAAACACGTCCTCACTTAATTCCTCCTTAGAGCGGCGGGTTGGGAAGGGTTCTGATTGGACAGAGGCTGCACGTGACGTATGATGTATACCGGCAATAAACAAAGTTCGCTTCCTGTTTCTCGTCTTTTCTTCTTTTTTTTTTTCTTAACCTGTCCTGTCCAGCATCTCAGCATACAAAACAGCAATCTGCGTGCCACATTTTTGCCAGACAGATTTGCTTCTTGTATTTTCAGTCAGAACATGTAAAAACTACATAATAAGAACCAGTTTCGCCACGATTTTTATCATAAATTTGAAGTAGCAGCTCAAAACGAGTATACTGCTTCACTTTTTGCAGCAACTGAAAAGGAGATGAAAGACAGACCACCGAACACGGGAGGCAAAACAACGCGCGTCATCAGGACAGGACAAGGTAACCAGCATGCTCAGAACAACCGGAATTAACTTAGAGCGGAATGAAGGTTTACATGACAGAGGAATGAAATAGTTTGGAATTAAAATGCGAATAAACCAGACACTTAAATCGGAATTAAGTTTAACTCCGAATAGAAATTAGCATTAGGAATTAAGTGTTTAGATGGTTATTTTTCATCAGTTTAAAGCGGAATTAAGTTTTATTCAGAATTAAACAGGAATAAAACTCCCATGTAAACATAGCAATTGTACGCTTCATGTTCTCAACCTAATCATGGAAAACACACGAAGCAATGCGTATGGTGCAGCCTTCAAGTTAAAGGTGATTTTTATGGTGGTTGAAGCAGGAAACAGAGCTGCTGAAGGCTCGGTGAAGGTGCGACTTACATTCAGGTTCCCTCAATAGATTATCTTTTGATACTCCTCCTTTTATATTTACATGAATTATAGAAAATTGATTTATTGCATGCAATCCATCCAAACTTGCACAAAATGTTTAGGGGTCACATTAACTTTGTTAGCTTTAACTAGCTGCATTTAACTTTTACTAAACAGCAAAATAAAGACACAGACGTATACTGCAACGTTGTGCAACTCATTAGGCTCTTACTGCCGTTTGTAAGAGATTCATCACATTTCAGTACGTTTGCACAACAGGCAATGAGCTAACTTAGCAGTCTGATGACATAGAGGCAAACAGAGAGTGGGTTTTACATCCACACTGTTCTTCCATCAGACAACCAGTGAGTCCTTTGCCAAGGTGGACTCTTGTCTTTCCCCTGGAACAATCCTTTCCCTCCTCAGACACCGTTTTCACCTTCTACCTTCGTTCAGTCATGACAAACCTTTGTTGAAAGAGAGGGGGCCATAAAGCAAAGTGCTCCATGTCACATGATCCCATGAGAGACGGATCCGAGCTTGTAAAGTTACAATGTCTGGTTTCTGAAGAGGGAAGCGCCCTCGGAGTGCAGAGATCACTCTACACTGGCTCCAAAAATGATTAATTATTACTGACATCAGGCTGATGTTTGGGTCAAACGCATAGACTGCATATAAAAAGATGGGCAGAGCTACCATGACGTCATCCGTAGGTTTCTGAAGAGCTGAATTAAAGTTCAGTGGGCGGTTCCCACCATTGCCATCTTGGCAGGGGCATGCGTGTCGTCTCGCCCGGAAAATACAAACATGGACAAAGAGGTGGAGCTGAGAGGGGGGCTGTGAGCGTCATGGTGGATGATTGACATCAAGCGAACGCCGAGCTGCCTGTAGCTAAGAGCTAACGGAGCTAACCTGGAGTTAAATGGAGCTATCCAGCTAACGGAGGTAAGAAGGTTAAAGCTAATTCACGTCGTTAACTGGCTAAAAACCGCGGTTGTTCTACGGTTTTCTTACTTAAAGCAGGAGATTGGGTACCTGTCAATCAAAAAGGACACGCCCCTAAATATGCAGAATTTTGAGATTGAATTACTTTTAAACGGGCGAGTTAGAAAAAAATTCACTCCCCCCACAGTTGTCATGAAGGTAAACCTGACCTATTAAACCTAAAATGGATTTTTGTACCAGGCTGTAAACTTGTTTATTTCTGCTGTGAAGTTGGTCTTTTTAACATGGGAGTCTATGGGGATTTGCTATGTTGTGCAGCCCCTAGTGGATGAAGGTGGAACTGCAGTTTTATGCACTTCCGCATCGGCTTCACTTTTAACCCCTGGAGGTTGCCGCTTAGTCAAACGTCACACAGTGGTCCCTTAAAAGGCAAAGAAATCTTGTATCAAGTTGATAAGGTGAAAAAGCTCCTGGTTTTCTTGGAATACTTTCAGTCCAGTTGCTGAACAACAAAGATCAAAATTAGCATCGAACCACTATAAATACACTCCAGATGGGTTGAAGTGGTAACTTCTAGAAACTGCAAATGAAAATAAGCTTGATTAAAAAAAAACAAAAGAAGCAGTTTCAGGATAAAGAGCATATATTTGCAGATTGATACAGATTGTTGAGTCTGGGAAATATCAGGCAGTGACTGTGAAAATTACTTGCTATTGTAACATCTCCCTCAGAATACTTTGACACAGATATAACTCTGCTGTTTATGCTTCAGCATTTGTGTGAAAACAGCAACTCAAACGACATTAGAATAGGTGCCTGCTTGTTAGCAACAATTACAGAACTATTTGATTTTTCATTGAGTATTAACAGCCAGATGTCGGAGCCATGCAATGGCAAGAAAACCGCTTGTAAGTTTTAGAGAAATCGTGAAGATACAATGGACACAGTTTGGTTTGTTTCATGTTGACTTTGTTCCGCTATCAGACCCACAAATGCATTTGAGCTCCTTATTTTCCCCAATTGAAAACATCTTTATTTAGATACATAAACAGATTAAAAAGTCACGTTTTGTTCTGCATCTGCCTGAGATCTGAGTTTCCTCTCTTTGATGTGACTTTTGTTCCCCACCTAACATGTGTCCCTCATTACGTTGCGTCATGCCAAAGAACAATCAGTTTGTCAAAACACATCTCCAGGCTCAGAAAGAAAGGATGAGAAAAACTATGAGAAGAAGCGTGGTAGAGAACAGAGGAGGCTGTCAGCAGCATTATTTAAGCAGGAACAGATAGCTGCTTGTAGCATCACACGGCTCTGGCCCCAAGCACCTTCTCCTTGATGTTCACACCGCTTTGGGACCTGATCTAGGCAGCTCATTGAGTGACAGCTTCAATAAGGCTAATTACAGTGGGCTGCAGGGCCAAAGTTATGTTGTCTGGGGACTCCACCCACTGTGGAGCCAGAGCGACTATGTTAACTATGGTGTTTGACCAAGGTAGGCATCAGTCAGCTACCACTGGACCTCACAGCAGTAAACATTCACACACACACTTATTTGGGTTCAGAAGAACAGGAATGCACACTTACATATCTGAGAAAAAACCTGAGTCTCAGTTGTTGTCACGTGAATCTGAACACAAAGCGCTACTCTCATTAGATTTGATTTTAGATAAGAAAAATGACAGAGTGGTTAGAACTTTGATAACAGCAGCCTTGTAGCAATGCAAGTGAAATAATGGTTTTGCGCACTTTAAAGTCTTAAAAAATCCTTTCTATCAGTCATGAAATCTCTTGATAAAGTATCAAAACAAAATAACACTTGTAACGTATTGTTTATCTTGATTTGTGCCTTGTTTCTTGCCCTGCCCCTTTTTGTCTTTCTTTTCTTGTCTTACTCTGAAAATATCTCTTAGCCTACATAGCCAAATCAGACTCAGTGTGTATTCGTGTTCTGTTGGTGTGTAAAGTCATGTGGCGTCCTGGAGGAAAAGTTGCACTACAGCGCGGTTTAGCAGCCTTGGAATGATGCTGGGCTCCAGAAATATGTATATTAGACATTACTATACTATCAAATGAATAAGGTCAGAAAGTTATGTTGTACCATCCATCCATTGATCCATCCATCCATCCATAATCAGTTCATTCAGCTTATGTTGTGCCTCTCATATCATTTTAAGTTGTTACAAAAACTCAGGAAATGTATTTGTATGCTGCCCAGTAGTTTTGGTCCCGCTATGTCTCAATCTGTAATTTAAAGGAAGCAATGTTGTTGCATTGATGTGGCATGTCCAGTAATAAGAGATCAATTCTTCCCAAATTGCAGAATGTTCATGTTTTCTTGCACCCTGATCCAATCAGCCTTGTAACCCAAATACTTACGGTAAGTTCATGTTAACATGGCTTTTGCTATAAAATAGTTATTCACCTAATCTGGTCCTTAAAATCTAAAAGGACGCAGGGAATTATCATTTGCACACATTAGATTTTTAATCTGAGTATCTCTTGATTAAGTTTGCATCCTTCTTAGCTCAAATACATTCTAATTATTTAAAAACATGGGACATGTTTCGTCTTTCCTCTCCGTCTCCTAAAAAATTCAAAGTGTTCTCTGATTGGCCAAATTGCCAAAGGGATCGTGGGGACTCCAGAATGAGCAATGCTAGTGAGGAAAATTATTACTAGCTGTAAATAAAAGGAAAACCTTTAATAAACATGTTGTTTTCAAGTATAAAAGTGCCTCAGATTCAGTATGTCTCAGCAAAAATGGGACCTAGAGTATGAAAGTTGGCAGCACGATGAACCACCACAACGATTACAGTAGGCCTAAGTAGTAGGATGTTTATTATTCTGACATGGTTCAGAAGTTTAGCAACTGATGCATGAAGCATCTGCTGACAAGATTTAGCGAGGTGATGCTACTTAAACACTCCTCTGTTTTGTTAAGTAAACCTGCTGATGATTTTTAAGCACATTGCATTTCTGTTGGTGGTTTGCATTTATCAACTCCTTCCAACAAAACCTCCAAGTTTTTGAGCAGTTGTTGAAGCAGCTAATTGATACTTTTTGTTGACAGTACTGTTAGCATCTTTTATTGACATTACAGCGGTCAAATCACCACACAGCATGAAGGAAGAGGTTCGCACAGACTGGCCTAAGCGAGTCAGTAGCGATCTTCAGCTTGGTTCATGGTGGTCTCTTGCTAAAAGGAAGGCAGCACTCTGGGAAACTTAGTCACCTTTCTGGATATGATGGAGTAAGTGAGTACCTCATGGTAGCTGGGCCTGAACACTGGTTGTTGACAGCCACTCGCTCATTCAGCTCTGTCCAGATTAATTTCAGTTCGAGACTGCTCACTCAGCAGGCCCTTGAGAAAGACGCTTAACCGCTCCAAACCGCTCTTAAGGCTCCTAAACGTGGCATCCCACTGCTCTCCAGTACATGTGTGGTGGGTCAAGTGCAAAGCCGAATTCCCCAACTCCACCACCAGCCACAGTTGTTCCCCAAAGGTATCTTCTTGTGGCTTGTGTTAGCTTTCCATTTTATCCATTATTCACTGAACAAATGCTAAATAGCCAAACGCTTCCACTGCAATAGTCATGAGTCATTTGTTACTGTGTAAAAGCAACCACAACTAAAATGGTTTGACTCTGGCAGGGATGCACAGAGAATTGGATCATATGAAGAAATTCCAGGAACTATACTGGTTCGTGACCAGGTTGCTTGCAAGCAAGAGTTTGAAACTGCAGGATAAATTCCAATAACTGAGATGTTTAAGGTAATAACAGACTGTTTAAACACTGAGCATAAGCCATACTCTGTTCAAAGGAAGGCATCGTGGTGAAGTAAAAGCATCTCTTTTCCAAAAGGATGCAAATTGCTGTGTGTAATAAAAGAGCTGTTTCTGTTTTCTAATATCTGGTAAACAAATATATAACAATGATAGGTAGCACTTTGCATACATAATTTGAGGGTCATTCAGCCAAAGTTCTTGTACTGATTACTTAGTGTTCAGCTAAGTACTCTCATGCTGCTGAGGTCAGTAAAATAGCTTTGCTACAAAAGCCGGAGGTATTTGTGAGCTTAATTACATTCATTTCACTCTTGGCTTTTAAATGGTAAAACACTTAACTTAGGAATTTTCATTCCCTTTGTACACCATTGTAATGAACACAAACCCATAATTGTTTCTCACCCATAGGCACTCACTTAGCTTTTTAATTTTCCATTGCTTGCTCAGTAGCCGTGCCAAGTTTTCATCAGGTAACTCTGACTCACAGAGGTGGAGGCCAGTTTGAATAGAGCTAAACATATACTGTATTCATAAATGCTTCCTGACACTTGTCAGACATGCTGAAATCTAATTCAACATGTAGGGAAGGTACAAAATCTCACAGCTTTTTTTTTTTTTTACTGTTTCTGATCAAAATGGCTTTTAATTATGTCTTACTTAACAGCATCACCGCACTTTGTGCAAGGAGAGCAATCACTCATTTATAATTAAAGGCTAAACTCAAATCCAGTAACAGCCACATTCATCAGAGCTGCATTTTAATAGTGAAAACCCTGCGTAATTATTGCCTAAGTATTGTGACAAAAGCAGCACTGAGAAATATCTTTTGTGGATTCTAATTAGAGGAAAAATCTGCCTCAGTGGAAGCGGGAAGGACAGCGTTTTAGTCAAGAATGGGGTCTGTGGAGAAAAGTGGCCTGTTGGCACGAAACAGGCAACGCTACCTTGTTGCTCATTGCTGAGTCACTCTTACAACTCAGGATGGTTATCCGCATGTTTAAGCAGAAAAAGGAAAAAACAACATAATCACCAGGATTTCTCTCAGCTTTTCGTGATTGCAACTATAGTTGAAATGTTGTTCTTTTTTACTTTAATTATAAGCTTCCTACATCTATCTATATATATATATATATGTATATATATATATATATATATATATATATATATATACACGTGTGTTCATGTGTGTGTATTTGTACACAGTTAAGATTTTTGTGATGTTTCACAATGTTGACTCATTCTTTTATCCCACTGTATGCTGTTGTGGCTGTTTTCATCATATAAACCGGCAATTTAATTCCATCTGACAGCAAAAGAAGTTTGTTTTGCATGTAGAGTCTGTGCTTTGATGAATCCCTCTCAATGATTAACACTGATGAATGTGGGACAGCATGTGCGGTTGTGTGTTTTTTTTCCTTTTTCTGGCCGAGCAGGAGAAGCTGCATTCCTCTGAGTGAACACTGGAGAGTGCTCGTCTGCTCAGGGGGCCGGCGTCTCTCTCTGCTCTCTCCCATTTAGGTGCAAAAGCAATCACTCTGCAGCACGCTGTGGTTTCATTTGCTTGTTTGAACAAGAGTATTAGTTTACACGATCGCACCTTATAAGTGTAACATCGTTTGGAAATAAATGCAGGTGGCATCATGAGGAATTAATGCATTGGCAGCAGGCGGGAAAAGATGTTGACAGATGTTCAGATCTGTTGCTTCTCTTGTAGGTAAAAAAAAAAAAATCAGTTAGCACAACTAATGAAGCAAATATGATGGAAGTTAAATTTAAAAGTCCTCCATCAATCTTTTCCTGCATTTCCACTCCTGTTTATCAGCTTTGTCAGACATTAAAAGCAAATTAAGACCATGTTAAGAAAGAGCGTCAAATTGTCTGCCACATAATGAGCATCCCTATTTTTATTTTACATTTGTTCAAGCTGTTTGGGTGGTCCTGCCAACTTGCGCTTATTTAGGTGTACAAACATAAAAAACATTGGAAAATCTAATCAAGATGCAAAGATGATGACTTGCTATGCACATAAACACAAGCTTTACATAACAGACATTCCCCAAACAAATATCAAGTCTACTTACATCAAGTATGGTCTTTGAGGCCCGAGTTGGATTAACGGTGGACTTCGAGACGGATTCAGAACCTGTCTGCTTTTGACAAATAGAAATGGATCACATGGCACAAATAATCACACATGACCGGATCATCAGACGTGCAGGATGCAAACCTGCTCAAAAGGCAGCAGCGTGCACACACCTGAATGAAATGTGCACGCTGAGATTGTGAGAAACTGCTTCGTTTACTAAGTCATCACCATGCCAATGGTGTGACAGATTGCTGAAAGACAAGGCAGTGCAAATAAAACTCTAATGACACTATAATAGCTCATTAGCTTAGGATGTGAGCATGTGTGAGTGTGTGCATGAGAGTGAGGAGAGGAAGAAATGCCTGCCGTGTGAGTGTGTTCCCAGTCTAACCTGACTAGGTGAGACTCTCTGGCACCAGCCTAGCAATGCAGCCTCGGGGGGGGGGGGGGAGGCGTACAGTGCAGCAGCCTACAAACTGAGGTATGCGTGCACACACACTTATTCAACAAAAAGGCAGAGGCCGCTCAGGTTGTGTTTTGTTTCTTTTAGTATCTTGTTTCGGTTTTAAGAAAGCTGCACATGGTTGTAATGCAGCATATTATTGCTTGCCTGCTAGAAATACATGTTTTACATACTGCAAATAACACACTGCTGACGTACCACATAATACTTAATGCTTATAAATCTGTAGGAAAGCTGAGGCATTCTGTCTTCTTCCCATTATCAAAGTGTAATACTCTGGTTAGAAGTTGCCTCCTGCTTGTTGCAGTGATGGGTGAGTCTCAGGGTCAGGTCTCTTCATGTGTTTGACATTATTAGGAGAGCTACCATGTAATCCAGACTCAATCTGCGAGCCAATGAGACTTTATTGGGGGTAAAGGGTGATGGTTATGGAAGCTATTAGACAATAATGGAATAAACTTTAGCCCTTTAACTTATTCGGTCCCTGGAGGATCGCCTCTCTCAAGTGAAGCTCCTCATCACCCAGTATTTGGGCTGAATTGAGAAGCGTTCATTTTCAAGCAAACCTCCAAGTCTAATAATCCCCGTTCGTAGATATTATTTAAAGTTCGGTAATCTCAGAGAGTGCTTTCCCAGGGTTAGGGCAGGGGGAGGAATGATTCGAGGAAATATGATCAGTAACTGAACTTGAAAGGATGTTGGACATTAACTTTTTAATTATGTCTTTTGGGGAAAATGATTAACCCTCTCTGCTATATTTAATTATATTTGCTGCATGTTTGTGTTTAAATTCAAGTAGAAAATGGTGTCTGGTTCACTGCAAAAAGGACACAGAGGGTATGTTTGTAAAAATAAGTCAATAAAAGAAGAGAAACGGCACATTACTGCTGCTTGTAGAGTTGCTGCAGAACTGATAGAAAAGCTTTATTATTAGGAATCCTTAACTTCCTAAATCATACAGATACTTGTTGTCATCCACAGCGCAAAACTATTTCATTCAGTCTAAAGAAAGTGCCGGGAAGGTCTTGAAATTTCCAAGACAACATGATTTTCTGATTTCTCAACAGCTTGTCTTTATTTTGCATCTTTATTTGAAATGTAAACAGAAACTCGCTTCACCGTGTGCCTGTCCTCGTCTTAAAACTCGTTCATCCACAAAGCAAAAGCGGTGAGTGCAGACGGCCTCAGTCTAACCTGCGTGGGTCCTTGGGAGCCTGCGGTGGGGCGTTTGACTCTGTGAGAATGTGGCGTGGGGGCTAAGCCTCCTGTTCCACTGGAACGTGTTTTCCTTTCTCTATGTTTGGACACACAGCAGACAAGTGGAGGTTAGGACAACACTCCATGAGGAGCCAAAGGACTTATCCAACAAGTAATTAGGAGCGGGGTCAAGTTGAGAGAACTAAGCCCTGTAATTCCCCCTTCAATGCCGCGGGTGAGGTAAGGCCTGACTGGAGATCCTTTACCTGCTGAGAAGTCTCGCAAACAGCACTGACAGAAGGGAGGATGTGGATGTAATAAAAACATAGCAGTTTTTTATGATCATAATAAACTTGTAGAGTAAAATTATCAGTGACTGCAATGAATTTTAACACAAATTCATGGAAATAAACTTTCCTCAACCACCTTTTATACTTTGTATGATTTTGTCATACCCAGAGCAAGTGTTTATCTCCTTTAATGTTTCAAATTGGAAATGTTTTACTATCTTTGCCATAAACTCAACTCTCATCACAACCTTTTGCTAAAAAAAATGACAGATTAATAGAATCATTTTCAGAGGAACAGAAGTGCTTTTCTATTGCTTTTTTCTCAGAGTGATCTTTCAAAGAGAAAACCCTTCAACTTCTACAGTTTCTTTTCCATCAAATTAATTAAAAATTGTTCAGGGTGTCACCTTAACGACACATTGCTGTTTGGATAAAACTGATCTTTGACCAGAAGCTCAACACCTGCCGGAACCACAAAAAGTTTTTTTTTTTTTTTTTTTTTTACACAGTATATGTGCGTCCTTCAGAAAGAGCTGTTGAATCAGAGGAGTTGTTGAATAAATCCCTTCTACCTTCTGCAATCAGACTTTATAACTCACCTAACTGTCAGAGCCACCATTACACACCTGGTCTAATTCTGTCACCTTTCGCACACACACATCACATTGCCGTTCATGTATCAATGCAAATGCTATATATATATATATATATATATATATATATATATATATATATATATATATATGAAAAATGTATATGTATATATTATTATTATTATCCTTCTTATAATTATGATCATTACTACTATTAATATTATGACTCTTGAAATTATGTTACTATTATTAGGGTTATTATTCTTAGCAAACATTGCTGCAACAATCATATACTGTTATTCCTAATGTCTTTTTTTTATTATTATTATTACCATGTCACAAGTGCTTTTAAGTGTATCTTTTTTATTTTTGTACTTATTATTTCATACTTTTTTTTTTTGTTGTTGTAGTTGTTTGTGTGTTTCTATTATTTGCACTGTACAAAACTGCTTGGACAACTTAATTCCCCTTGGGAATGAATAAAGTTATCTACCTACCTATCTTTCCATCCATCCATCTAAATTATAGCTAAAATGGCAACGTGAAAAATGACGACTGAGACTGAGACTCTTTCTGGACTGGGACAAAAACTAATATTGAATTATTATTTTATTATTATTTTCAGCTGATTCCAGAGGAGAATTTAGTTTATTGTAATGAGTTACCCTGAGGATCCGTAATTCAGCCACACACAGGGAGTTCTGGACAAGTGACCAGTTTATTGGTGGAGGAGTATGAACAGAAGATCAGTCCGGGGGAATGGTCTGCAGAAGAAACCAGGCAACAGCTGGGAGGTAAACAGGATGGCAAAATACTCGTCCAGGCAACGACAAGGCTCAGAGATCCAAAGACAGGCAGGGTAAGTCGAGGGCAAGGCAAGGAGGGTAATCCAGGGGCATAAAGCAGAAGGTCGGCAACTGAGGATCAATCCGTAGAACGCTGGAACAAAACTAGACATAGGTCTGATTATTATCTGGCAGAAAAGGAGGGATTGGAGGGAGCTTAAGTAGGCAGTGAGAGAAAAGGAAACCAGGTGAACTGAATGAGGTAGCAGAGGCAATTAGGAAGCCAGCAGGTGGATCGAGTTACCAATGATGAGCGCCAGGAGATCAGGGTGGCAAAAACATGACAGTTTATGTCTCATATATTCTTGTTTTCATACAGACATGACTGTAATTTAACACAGATTTTTAAATGTTATTGATGTCATTATTATTAGATTATTAGACCATATAAGATTATGCAGTTTATGTATTTTTCTGAATAAAAGTCATGAGAATTGTAGATTGAATGAACAACAAAACTGTGTATATGAAACTACAGCTCATTATTATATCATTCTATAATTTTACGTAATTTTACTTGTTGATTTATGTTTTTATTTTTATTAGTTACTTTTGGTGTGGTGTTTATTGATTCTCTTAAAATTTCAAATTGTGTTATTGTGGTTTAGGGTTTCTACTTATTTTTTTATTTTTATGAATAGAGTTCAATTTAATTTTTTTATGTTTATGATCTGATAGTATAATGTTTTTGTTTCTCGGAGCAGTCTATTGGTGTTTTTTGTTTTTCTTGTATATTGAAACTGGAATGGTTTAAGATGAAGGGTTAGAAAGTATATTATTGATTAATTTTATAGGTTTCTATTTGTATTGATTCTACTGTTTTTAACTCAAACACTAAAAATTTAATTCTGACTGATTTGCTTTTAATACAACTGTTTTGGTCGTAAGAGGCCAGTCGTACGCGGTGGCAGCTATGATGACGTCTGTCCAACCACTGGCTCCTTCCCAGGATATTAAAGTTGCTTTCTGATGACACATGTTGACCCAACACATCACTGATAATTGATAAAAGTTTTTCCTTTAATTTATTTGTGTCAATAAAACACATTTTTTACTTTGTTGCTTGAAATTTTCTAGAAATGATTTTATAAAGTAAAGTGTTCATGATAAGATCAAACAGCAAAAAAGGGTTTGTATAAATAATTTCTGAGCTGTTGGTAAAAGTAATTGCACCTAATAATGTAAAACAAACTAACAACAACAACAACAACAACAACAACAACAACAACAAAAAACCCCATCTGATAACGTCACATTTTGCTTGTGGGAATTCCTAAAATAATAATTCTGATTTAGTTTGATATAAAAAATTTGCAGTTATCTTCCTGCAAAATTAAAAATGTTTGTATGCAATTTTACAACTGTAAACAAATAATCTAAGTAAAACTTTTATGCATTTTAGTGTAATTATAATTTAACACAGAAGTGTGACAAAATATTGTAAATCTTACATTAACACATTAATCTCATAGCTGAAGTTTATGCACATATTGTCACACTGACACATTATGCCTGTACAAAAATAAAACTAGCAGTTTATCAGCCACCAAATTGTAAAAAAGATCAGATATTTAGACTAGATATTTTTAAAATGTTCTCTTTGGCGTGAACACTGTACAAAAGGCCCACGGTCATCTCATGGATTGTATTTATGCTTTAAACGAGCACATGAAATTACATGGGGATGAAATTTCTTATTTACATTTTAAGCCAAATTCTCCTTTTGATGGTGGCGCTGCAGAATGCAACGTCTGTCCTTCAGGCCGGTGAGTTTGCATGAACCCCTTTTGAAAAAACACCGGTAATGTTTTCTTAGCCACAGTGGGTCTGTGCTATTGACCTTTTGCGTGGCTTTGATGTGGCGTGGTGCTACGGTGCACCTCCAAACCCACAACAAGCTCTTAAATCGGTCACACAGGACGGGCACACCGATAATTATTGTTTCAAAGCATCAGAAAGAACAAAGGGAGGATTTAAAACTTACAGCAGTCCGTAAGTTCTTTAGTCAAACGCGAAATTGAAATCTAAGCTTTAAAAGTTAAAAACTGGGTCATAAATTTGGACAATCCATCATCACAAATGCTGTGTGGTAATATTAGCAAAGTTATTTAAAGTGTTTTTTGCAATCTAAGCTAATGAAATGATGAGATGCCAAAGAGGCCCGTTGCATTAATAACTGTGCCATGTGTCGTGCAGGAGGAGCAGTTGCATGTTAGCCAGCGCTGCTCTCTCTGTTTGGACATGCCTGCATGTTGTTTGCAGCAGTGGCAGAAGACGTTACGGGGGGACGGATCAGCCGTCTCGGCGATGGATAAGTGCGGACTTGGAGGCTCTGCAGGGAAATAAGGCCTTCATTAGAAAAATGGGAAATAGTCCTCTGTCTCATAAAGGGCCATTAGAGTTTATTGATGAGACTAATGTGTGTGTTTAAAGTAAATTAGAAGGGGAGAGGCCCTGCTTTAGGGGAGCTGGTGATGAAAGGTTTGCATTAATGAACATGGTGGATGAACTGCTGTTTTCCATTTGAACAAACCACTTCCCCCTTTGCTCAATGCACTAAACCACAAACACACATTGTACCTGCTTAGAAATACTGTATGTTGCTCACACTGAACTCTCAATCACATATACACACACAGACACCCCACCCCCCGTAGCAGCAACATACACATGTAAGTCATATACTAACCAGAGTAGGCCTGGCGCCCGGGGAGAGCAGCCTGGAATTGCCCCTAAGAAACCAAATCCACTTTATCAAACTGCCAGATGTCACTACCAATCGTCCTCCGTTGGACGCTGCTTTCACCAGGCAGTAGCACAGAGGAGACAAGGAGCCTGCCGGACTGAAAATGGTGACAAGGACAAAGAAATAAAATGAGGCAGATGCACATTTTTTATTGTTCATTATCTGAAACTTTCACTGGAAACATTTTCCAAACTTTATTTAATCACTGGTGAATATTTTAATGCAGCAGATTGCGTAATAATACAGAATAAAGAATCTGTGTGGACATGTGTTTGTTATTTTCAACATATATTTTATCATTAATATAATATCTGAATTAGGAAAATGGAGATTCAACTACAAACTTCTTAAGAAAACTAATTAGTTAACATCTCTTGTAGCCTGTCACGATATTTTACGTTCAACTCAACTTTTCTTTTCTGTGAAATAAAAAAAAAAGATTTTTCCTGACCATTTTTCATAAATGCCATTTCAGTTTACTCCTTTTCACAACTCGATGCTTTCCATGCACCATCCGGTTTGTTGCTGTTCTAAATAAGGCATGCACAAAAATGAACTTTCCAAAATGGCAAATTAGTCTTCATAACAACAGGGTTGTGGTTCCTGGAGATGCCAAGCAAAGCAAACACTTTTCAAAGTCCAACAGCTCCCTTAACGGCTCAAGTGCCCGCTCGGATTCAACAGGAAGTGAGAGGTAATTTGCCGTGAGCTCTGTCCAGTTTCAGAGCTCCTAGACATTGTGTCGTCCAATTAGAGTGGAGTCGCATGCTTACAGAGACGTGGAGCCGCTGGGTCACAAAGTTGAAACAGATTCCTACCGTCCCCAGACGGTTGTTGATTGAGTTCCTGGTAATCTGTATGCTGAAATCACTCTTACCTTATTGTCAGTATTTCTTTAGTAGTGAGCGTGTGTGCATGTGTTTTACATAAATCTGAAATCAGCTGCGAATGGGACAGCCAGAGAAAACTTTGAATACCTTTTGAAAAACAAAATACTGTATTACGGGCACTTTGAGGGATGGAAATGGGAAATGGGGACATGCAATGTGAACAATATGGTTTGAATCAAGTCAACCTTATTTTACCATTATGTCACTAATTACATTTCTTGCTTTTCCATTCCCAAAATGGATGTTGTCTTCAGTGGGATCGAGACATTTTAACGCATTTCCATGCCATAATTAATTAGTTCCACTTAATAACTTGGAAAAGGCTCCTGATTGTACTAACAACATGCTATCTTTTCCCCATCATATCCAGACACAATCAATTACTCCTTGGCTTTTACAGAGGAATCAGTGGTCTGCATTGTTCGAGGGCAAAATCCACTAGAAAGAAACATTTTTATAAGAAAATTACACAAATCTGTTTCAGTAGAAACAAGGGAGTTTCAAAACGTTTTTTTGTTGTTGTTTTTCCCATGATACCAAAATATTAAGAAAAAAAAACAAAAAACAAAAAAAACAAATAAAATCTCTGTGAGCGTACAACAAAAATTCAAACGAGCTGTTTTCAGAATTGATTTATTTTTTATATGTATTGCATAAATAAACAAAATGTCATAAAATGACAATGATTACAATGAATTATACTAAAGGCTGAAGATTATTGCCCTGCAGAGATTCTAACTCTAATCTGCCAAAACCACCAGTTTAAACTGCAAACATGCAGGAAAAAAAATCCATCTTTCCATCACATAAAATTCTTTCATTTAATGTCACGTTTTATAATACAAAAGAATGATCCCACATTCTAAAACTGAAGCAGATGCTACTTGTTCTTATGTGTGGTTCAGTATTATATGTTTGTGTGTACAGAGGCACCATTGTAGAGCTATAAGGCTGTGTCAGAGGAAGACGCTGAAGAAGGATGGCGTCATGTTGACCTCCAGAGGTGTTGGAGCTATTCCCCCAAACCATCATGACCTTTTCAGAACAGAAATAACATGATCAATGGGACAACTAAGGTCTGTCACTTAAAAATCCACACTCCTGAAGTCGTGTGGTCTCATTTAGGGTGATCTGTTGACAGAAATAAAATGTTGTGTCCCTAATCGTTCATTCATCAACGTGAGCAATAAAAACTGCTGTTTTCATTACATCATAGTAAGAAATTTATACCCGCAGATGATGCGGTCCTCATCCACCATCCACCGTGTTGCACAGCAGTGAAGGGGCAAACCAAAGCTCTGCAAGCATTTCACATTTGTTCCAGTTGCCATGGTTTTTGCCTGCATACTGGGAGGGGAAAGTTAAGGTGTGGGGTATTCAGCTGGCTGCATTCCCCAACTTCTCCTGTGGATATGGGGAAATTCTATGCAGTGGTGCTTTAATGATGCATGACTTTTGTTAAGCCTTAATAGCCTGCAGTTGAAGCAAGTTAGTTGTATCAATAATCAGCCCCCTTTGCAGTTGTCAGGAATGGGGAAAGTTGCTGTCGAGACCAAAAGGAGTTTGTTGTTCCAGGCGGATGAGAAGTTGGCTATTTTAGCATGAGGGTGTAGACTGACTCACTTTTCCAGCTTTCAGGTTTTTTTTTTTTCATTACTTCCAAAACTTAACCTGTTAGCTGTTTCTGGGCTAAGCTAAGTGGTGCATGTAGATTTATATACACACACACACTGTGTTCAGACAAGAGTCAATTCATGCAATTTTCCCATCACATACAGGAAGTGGTTTTTCAGCCGTCACCATTCCCAAGATGCCACGGGTAAAATGGTGTTTCCTTACCACCTCTTCATCGTCTTCATCTTTATCCCCTTTTCTCCCTTGTTTGTTTGTTTCCCTGATGTTTTTATTTAAGGCATCAAAAGACACCCCCCACTTGCACCCTCCCTTGCGACGTCCCCTCAAAGCCCCAGAGCAGTCAGAATGATTTGTAAACTTCAAAAGGCTAAGAGCCCCAGCCTGGTCTCCTCTGCTCATTTAGGTAATTCAATAAGCCAGGGGGGACAAGCGCAGCGGCGCACTGCTTCCCCCTCCTACCCTCTGCGCCCTCTCTCTTCCGAATGAAGCCTCTGTGGACTATCGGCCACATGTCAGTCTCTTATGGAGAGAGACTCCGCTAAGGAAGGATCCAGTAGTAAGAAATTTGTGTCATATTTGTTTTGTTTTTAAAAAAAAAAAAATCAAGTTTAAGTATATTTATTAAGGGGGTCAACAATACAAAATCAGACAAAAAGGGAGAGAAAATTGAATAAAACAAAACAAAACAAAATAAAATAAAATGATTGATTTCCATAGTTTTTGAATAAAAAGACTTTGACAGGAGTCTGTACTCTTCGTCCTCAGCCATGTAATGAATGAATAATGTACAACAACGTGCACAATGAATGCATAAATGTCTCTGGAAAATAGGAAAGTTGCCTTTAAGACGGCACACGTTGCTCCATAATCTCCGAGTACTTCTGTACATTAAGCCATCACAGGAGTGGAAATGAGCTTTGACAAAAATCCTGATGCAACCTGGCTTATGGACTTGTTGCTGATAATATTTTAGACGGTCCTTTTCGTCTTCCATCCAGACCACATGATATCCATTTCTTCCAAAGCAGATCTGAATATTGTTAGAATACTGACCACAAAACATATTTCCACTCAGATGGTCCATCCCAGATGCCGCCAAGCCCAGAGAAGGTCTGATCAAAATCAACATGAAGCTTCTTTTTCTTCTCAATAATGTTTTAATCCGTAAATGCAACTCACAAATGTTTTTCACATTAACCCTGTGGCTGTAGGATCATATCAGTTACTAACTGGTGATAGTTCCTGGTGGCGTGCCCTCTCAAGGATTTACAATCACAGGAGTCCGACTTATGTCTGTGCCCTTGTTCCCGAATGTACAGAAATTCCTCCGGATTGCTGAAGTAGTTTAATGAGATGCACCGTGCAGGGAGATAAAAATTTTTCCTATTTTCTTTGAATGTTTTTTTTTTTGGAACCAGTTCAAAAAATATTCTCTCATGCAGGGCATCCTGAGTAACACCAGGCACCCACTACACCAATGTCTGCTCAGAAGAGCAACCACAGTGACAGGCTTCTCTCCCTACGGTGTAGAACAGAACGGTTCAGGAAGTCGTTCGTTCCTGCTGCTATAAGACTGTGTAACAGCTCAGTCTGATCATGTGCACTTTTTATTACTATTGCTAGTAACTTTTAACTTTTAACCTGTACTGAATGTGAATTTGTGTGAATGTACAGCTGCTGGACACTTGAATTTCCCCTACGGGGGATTAATAAAGTATTTATCTATCTATCTTTATCTATCTATATATTCATTGATAAACTGAAGCCTTTCATGGATCTTGCTGTTGTATTAAATGACAAAATTAGAAGTTAGGATTATATAGATAATTAATTGTCATGAAGGTGAACACCCATCCATCCATCCACTTAAGGCCCATTTATGCTTAATGCAAAATACAGATAAGCAGCAGACAGTTTCGTTCATCTCCTGTGCCGGTTATGAGTGCAATTTGGTCCATTTTCAAGGGGTTCAGCCATCCGTCACTTGACGCAGCAAATGAGGCAATACCACCGGAAAACACAAGGGCAGTGTTGAGTTGTATAGCTGACATTCAACAAGTAAAAGGGACAAACCAGAGAAGAAGAAGAAGATTATCAGAAAGAAGGTGATGTAAAAACTGCCAATTAAAACGCATTTGAAGGTGGAAAACATTAAAAAAAACAAAAAAAAACAAAAACCTTTTAATTTTATTCCTGCACTTCTTCTGGTGTTTTTTAAGAGGGTTGTAAACAACTTTATAAAGGTTCATTGTGCATATCTTGCCTTGCCTATCAACAGGTATCAGAATGGAGTTTTGTACTCAGGACAGCCCACTAGGGGACCACTAGGGGATTAAATTACTTAATAACGCAGCAACGTAAAAGTTGCATGGCTTTAAATCTATGTCCCCATTTAAGGGAGCATAAATGGGCCTTTATTCCAATCCAGGGTTGCAGGGCGTCTGGTAGATATGAGTTCTAAGGCGGGGCCTCACCTGGACAGGTCACTGGTCAACAAAACATGTAATATTTTGAATTAATTCATTCTTGTTTGCTTTCTTTTTGTTTTTAACTAATTGCTTCAACATTTTTCTGGTTTTCAAAGAGTTTTGTGAATTTTTCTTTTCTGTTCTCTTTATTGACAGACATGACAGTGTGTATGATCTATATTTCTTACACAGATTCTTAGATCATGTCCAAGGAATGCAAATTAGGCTTCATATAAATGTCTGTGTTTGATGCGAGAGCCTTTTCCATCAGTATCAGCTTGTCTCAACTTAACTCGGTTTGTAGGGTTTTCCACGAGGCTTTTGTACCTGTTTACCGGTACTTTTTTTGTAACTCCTCAGCCCAGGTTCCAAATAAGCTGAGTCGGGTTGTGTGTGATGTCACCAGACTGCATGCTGCTATTGGTCAGGGGTGCGGCCAATCAGGGGTCAGGGAGTGACATCACAGGAAGAGCAACTCCAATTCGCAAGTTGTTTACATTACGTGACAAGCAATGCAGCAACAAAAGTCTGTTCCGTGGTCCAACACTGAGGTGGAGACATTTCTTTTCTGAGGAAAGGATACAGAGGGAACTAGATGGAGCGACACAAAATAAAAAAATCTATCAAGAGCTTTCGACTCAATGGGTACGGCTAGCAACAGAGTTTTCAGCAGTGTTAAGAAAAGCTGAAAAAGCTCAGAAGTGACTATCAGCAGGTCAAGGATCACAATAGTCGGAGTCGATCAAACAGACAAGACTGGAAGTGGTTCCAACAAATGGATACGATTTATGGTCAGTGACCGGCGAGCTGCAGACCAAGTAGCAGATTTCCTCTAGGTCCTGTGTTATTGTAGAGCTTGCCTTGCAAAATACTGATGTCACAGTGATTTCACACGAACCCCGCCCATTTTAGACCAGGTACTAAATTGTAATGGAAAAGAAACATGACTGAGCTAAGATGAGTTGAGGCGAGTTGAGTTGAGTTGAGATAAGCTGATATTAATGGAAAAGAGGCATTATAGAAGAATAGTGGTCCAACAGAGAGGCCCTGGGGAACTCCTCCGTGCAGCTGTCATATCTTTAACTCTTCACTGGAGATGCTTTATGAGTCAGGTCACTGTATGCACACGGCGATCCACCATGGCCCAAACATCGTTAAAGATATCTGCCTTCGTCTATGTTTGCTCAGACAGAGGTGGTGGCAGGTCTAAGCAGGCATCACCACAATGGCCCAGACCCATAAATGCTAGAAGAGCATAAATCTCTATCTTTATCAAAACCAAACAGACATAGGTGGCCACTCCCCACTGTGGCTGGCTATACCACCAAATCTGCATCTGATAAACTGCCCCTCTACCCCACTGCTCCACATCAGACACAGATCATAACACCACACTGGACCTGGTTGGATGGTTATATGGCAGCCTACTCTGAACCAGTCCACAGAAAATAATCTGACATTGCATGACTGCCTGTAGCTCATGCTGAAACATAAATCCATGAGTCTTTCTATCTTATTGTAAACAGTTATTAATGACAAGAAAAACAGTGTCAGCTTTGACTGAGAGTTTGTGTGTCTCCCTGAGAGAGTAAAATGTTCTCAAAAGGACAAAATGATCCAGACAAGCATTAAATAAAGCAGCAGAGCATTTTTCCTCTTCTGGCCTGCAGTGTCTCCTTCTCCCTGCCTCAGCCCACCTTCTAAGCAGGCAGTAAATGGCCCATTTTATCTCTTTTCTGTCAACCATGACAACAAGAGCAGCAGATAATAATCTGAAAAAAAAAAAAAAAAGAGTAAAAACAATTTAATTGCACCAGCAATTTCTTTACAGTCATCCAAAAACATTTCAAAGCAAAGTATGATTGGGATTAAATTACAGAGCCTCTTCCGCAGGAAGGAAAAACTGACTAATCACCTTGTCATTAATACTCAAGCTCATCAGGACCTCGCCGCCCTGTTGGCACTGCCCGCATGGCCACGCTGACTCCTGTCGCCAGGGCAGGGTTGGAGGATATGTTCCACAGTGAAAACAGAATATTTGGGTTGTGCTCTTTAAATATTTGTAATGCCCCAACACAGCTGCCGCCACCCAGACCTGGCAAGCCAGAGACGGCTTGTAATTGATTTAATTATCAGTAATTACCCATGGGTTTTTGGTGTACTCTCTGTAGTCCTGCACTAGGGAGGAATGGGGAGGGGGGCGTCTGAGTAAATGATGTGTTTCCATCTTAATTAATGCTGTGGTCCAGTCTGGTTAAAGCACAGTCATACAAACACATGTAGATGTAATTATGTGGGGGCTGGCACAGATTGGCGCTGAGGGTGGTAGTCTGACCGGAGGGGACATGAATGGAAAGGACCCATGCCACTTTTCCTCGTAGCTCTACACATCAAACATTTAAGAAAAGATAGCTCAAGAGTTACACAAATCCAAATGTGTGAGTGTCCTTTGCATCAACGTAACTTCCTGCATAATTTGAGTGCAAACGTGGGGGTAGGGTGGGTGGGGAACTATTAAAAGTCTTGATTTCTAGCCTGTAAATGTCATGTTTGGTAGAAGATTTCCGTTTTTTCCTTCTAATTGGTGTCGGGGGGATTTTGGTTTTTAAAATGGGAGGGGAAAAAAAAGGAAAGGCAAGTGAAGAAAGCAGGGGGTGGGGGCAGGGTGGGCGCTTAAACCTACAAAACTGCAGAGTTGCATTGAACCCAAACTGGGTTTTAATGGTTCCTCCTCCACAAGCGCATATCTCGGGTCACTAGGACGGGAAAATGGAGTCGTGCTGGAATAATAATTCCCCACTTTGATTTGACAGAACAAGAAAAATATTGTGTCAACACATAAAAGGGGTTACTGGTGATCATAAACTACATTCGCTGCCCGAGACCGTTGAGTGGGAGGTGTTGCTGAGTTGAAAACCTCAATGTAGGAAAGAAAAGATTTGCTGAAGTTATGGCAGGTTTTGCAGATATTGCAGATAATATTAACATATTCCTGCTCTTAAACTGACCTAAAGACCTGTTTTAAACAGAGGAATCTCTGCAAGCGGAGCTACAAAGGTGACAGTGAGCTGTTGTCATTACTCTATTTATTAATCTGAAAGCATTTCTCTTTCACACACGCTGTGCCCCAAAACCCCCACATCTCCCCTCTCTCCCCCCCCAGCCTCGTTCTCGACAGTGAGTGGGTTACTATACTGTTTACAATACTTCAAATTCCCTCTCAAGTGTTTGGTTTGGCAGGTTGTCCAGCCTTTTCCCTTGCAATTACAGGCTTGCTGGATTTCTCAAATGGGGCTTTTGAAGAAATAACACTTTTCTCCCTGAGCTGCAGGGGGAAAATCACAGCGACCGAGCTCCATCCCTGTCTGACGCACTTGGCTTCTAAAATATCTTCAAAATTTATGCGACTAGGGACACTTGTGAACTCTTTATCATTCTCAGATACAAGTCTTAAACTTCATGTGATTACATGAACATTTACTTATTATAAGTGGCCTTTGATTATAGTTTGTAAATCTGTGTTTTCTAGCAGCAACAAGGACCAAAATAATACAACATTACTGTAGTAGGTCCTATTAGATGCTTTTTACTGATAAAAAAAAAAAAATTAATCATTGGATTTTAATAGGGCTCTAAATGACCCCTCGTTTAATCAAAAAGTGTAATTTGGGTACATTTACACCATATACATTTATCTTTTGTGCTTTACTACATTTTACAAGTACTTGCAGGGATCTTTGCTGCATGGTAGAAACATGACATTGAAATCATCCCATGTGTTTTAATGAGAATAAAGCTGGAAAAGAGCCTCAGTTTCTAATGTTTCACTTCAGAACAATCCCGATCAGACAAGTGAAGCAAAGATGGACGAGAAGATAAGAGCTCATAGATTGATTTGGAGAATGACACAAAATGGGCAGACAGACAGAATTTATCTATGTGCAAGCATTTTCAGGAGGCCCAGCATGTCCTTGCTACGTCACGTTCTGGTAATTACAATAAATGTAATTGCACAATTGCTCAGCTAAACTTTTTTCTGTGAAGATTATGATGCTGTGTTCAGATGAAAGGCCTAATAACATCAACATAGTTGGCCTTGCATTGTCAGAAGGGTAGGAGGGAGTGGGGTGAGTTCCTTACCCTGAGGCTAAGAATCTCCCCTCATTCTCCTCCTCCTCCACCCCCACAAGGGAGTTAAAAATCCCATTTACCCTGACTGGAGCCAGGAGTGGGCTTGAAAAGGCCGGGGACAAAAAGCGATTTTCCACGGAACAAAACCATTACAATGGTCTCGCTTTGATCTGTCCCCCCCCCACCTTCTCCAGTCCTACCAGTGCCAATTGAACTTTGTCACCATGCAACTGTCATCTACGAAGGGAAAGCCCTTCTACTCTGAATGAAGCGGTCCACAGCAATTTACTCCAGACAGCGCTTTGAAGTGTCAGAGAGAAGTCAAACTCCTGAACGGCACTTTTTGGACCCTTTCTCTGCCCCTTGCTTCGTTTTCTTTCTTTCTCTTGCCAAATTCAAATGGCCAGCAGGACAGCATGGACAGTCCAGCAGGGCAGCAAGACAGGAGAGGGAACATTAAGTTTCCAGCATCACTGTTTTCTCCTTCTTTCCCTCCCTCCCTCCTTCCCTCCCGTCTAAGTAACAGAGGCATGCAGTGCTGGCATGTGGATAATCAGCCATGAGGCCCTGCAACATCAAAAGCTTGGAGAGCCCCTAAGAATACAAATGTGAGGCCTAATGGTACACTTCATTAATGTCCTCCCCATCAAAGCCCACTTTACTGACTTGGGAGATTGACTAATTTACACATTGTGGGAAATTGCTCCCAGCCATGCGTAAAACTGCCAAGCATTTATATAGAGAGACTCAGAGGGGGGAGATGGGGGAGGTAAGTGGAAGGGACAGCCTCTGTTCTCTTTTTCAGGGCTTTCTTCAACTATTGGAAGTGGCTGAAAGCCAAGCCGCGTCATCACACAAACAGACTCTGGAGAGTCCACGCCTTGGTTTCTCATGAGGCTGATCACATGAGGAAATTCTGTTTAAAAATCACTTTCCTCCCCTTCTTCTTTGTCTCATGCCCTCCCTCTGTGCTGACTCAGCTTTGTCTCTACTCGTCTTCTTAAGAGACGTTTGACATTGTGGGACCAGTGATGGTCCTCTCAGCTGTGCTGAAAGATAGAAAAAGAAGGAAAAACCAATGAGTTTTATCCAGATTGAGCAGCTCAAGAGTTACATATACAAAATAAAATATATTTGTAATGCTGATCCTGTAAGAATGTCATGTTGTTGGTGCACACAGGTTCAGAATTTGGGCTCTGCAATCTTGATGGAAATATACTTCACAAGTTAAATTTAGTGAAAATTTTCCTATTTTACACCAAGTTAAAAAATCCAAGATGCATATGAGTCTGGCATTATCTGCCCCAAATAAGTACTGTACTTTTTCTTCATCATGTCTGATCCATTAAAATTAAATGAGTTTTTTAAAAGCAAAGCTATAAATACAGATGTAGCTCACAGAACATGAAAAAGCATCATCCCTTCTTCCTCTTGTTGCTTTTTAATCAACAAAACAACCTCATAGATGTGTCTGAACGACTAACTGAAGGCAGTACTTCAAATCTGGATGTTTTGTCACTTTATAGCAGCCATGATCAACCTGATAGTAACAGCAGAAACTGTTGAACCACCCCAGAAAAAGTTGTCTTTTCAGTTTTATCTAAGAAGTTTGGTTGTATATGTATACTGTTTAATGTTCCTCCAGCTTCCTTCACACCTTTACCCCCCAGTCTGGCATGATAATTAAATCTCTGGATTTAATGATTCATACCTGAAAATCATTTCTGATGCAGGATTAAATACTTTCTTCAAGGGTAGATATTTCCATAACTTCAATTTTCTCATAAGTAATAACAATTAGACTCTTATTTAATTACAATTAAAGTAAAGAAAACTCCAGATGTTGAGCGGTTCCTCAGCTTAATCCCAAACAATCTCTCTCTTTGAATCAATCCTTTAAAATCACACACACATATACATAAGCTCATATTACTGTCATCACCAGTTATAACAACCTTCGGCCGCATGTAAGCCAGTGTGTTTTACAACCACGTAAACCATGCCACGGGTACTTAAATGACAGCCTTGGATTTTTTTTTGTAGCATATATTAGCATACATTTTATGTGTGTGTTCAGGGGTGTGGAGGGAGTTAGCGCCTGCTTTGGTCCCTTACACCTTTCATACAAAACAAAGTCTTTCAGCAGGCGAATTAGGTGGGTTTAATTTGCCTTCTCGAAACAGCGGAGCCGGCCGCAGACTCTGATGCCAAACGCAGCTCGACTGCAGCATCGAGGAGAATGTTAAAAGTGTGTTGAGTGTCTGTATATGTAAGCATAGTCTTGACATAAGTAAATACACTAGCATGGGTGGAACACCTGTTTATGTTGGAGACTGCAGGAGCTGACAGATATTATAAAGGAGTTTTCAGCATTTTCCATGTAGCCAGAAAGTAGCAGGGAAACTTCTTCAAGGAGCTGAATTGGCAAAAGTGCTTTGCCACTGGATTGGAGTTTGTTGGCAGGAAGGGAAAGCCTAATGTGTCTCATTTGCAATCTGGACAGAGTTTTGAGGTTGGCCCAGGCTGCAGCGGTACACACTTCAGTCACTGGCTGGTCAACAGAGACGATTTGAATATCGTGACTAATTTGACCAATTAAACTGTCACAGGCCTTTTTTTCCTCAATGGGTCTTTTTCACAAGCTGCTCATCCATAATGCTGTCCTCTGTTACCATGGGCTTTGACTTAAACTCTCCATTCACAGTGAAATGATGCAAGGAACTGGACCATAGAGTATGTAAAAGCATAGCCAGAAGCATTACAGAGCCAAGCCACATATGTGGGGGTGGGGGGGGGGGGGGGGGGGTCTTCACAAATGGAACAATGAGGTCAGTATACACTGTTTGGGACACTGTCATTTAGCTGCTTTCAGATCAAGAGTGGTGAGATTGGTGAGAGTAAAATCTTCTGCAATAACATTGATACAATGAAATAAAATTTATAACTGAGCAGTATATAGATTTCCTTTTCACCAAGTTTATTCCATGATGATGTGATTATTCACTAAGCAGTGACCATGTTATGAATAATTTATGAAAAGCTTCAGAGGTTTAAAAAATTTCACCCTGACTCAAAATATTGTGAAGAAATTCTTCAAATTAGCAAGAACACATTTTATGCACATATTATTATTATTATTATTATTATTATTAATAATAATAATAATAATAATAATAATAATAATAATAATAATAATAATAATAATAATAATAATTACAATAATAATATTATTATTATTATTTCAAATGTGATTTTACGGCTTCATTGGTAGAAGGGATACCCCTTATATGGTTTGTCATTTTTGCATATCATTCTAAGAAAGCTGACTCAGCTAAAAGATTTTAGGACAATGGATCACTTCTTCAGAGTGGTGCACTGGGATCCTGTGGGTGGAAAATAAAACTGAGAGAAGGATCGCAGTGGGAAAATAGATCTTAAATAATTCATCCAAAGGCTGATTGTAATTCATGCTTGGTGCACAATAACAAATTAAACTGTACGTATTTTTTCTTTGATGTTTTTCTCTCCTCATATCAAAAAGACACTTTGTAATGGCAGCATAATGTGGTGGATTGCTATATGTTAACACAGGTTTAACTTCCTTTTGTAATGTTGCAAAATGGGCTCTAAAGCTCATTACATCCTCCATGAGAAGCAAGAACTTTGTGCTTTTAAGGCCACAAAAGCAGGAAATTTTCTTTTTCGTATGGTCAATTTATACTCAATAAGTAGCTTCGTCTGTGACGGGGCAGGGATTGCTGCTTTTATGTACAATGAACCCCCCTTTTTTTAATGTTTAACAAGAAACTTTGTCCCTGGCCGGGTGGGTTTTCCATGCAGCTGAGTCCATGTGTTTAATTTGTTGTACTTTCTCACCACCTTGACCTGCTTATTTATGAAAACAATCCATTTAACCTGCATCAGCAAAACTGCAGAAGCGGCAATTATTCGCTTCATGCTTTTCCGTGTAGATAAAAAGTTGATTATCGTTGGAAAAAGTCAGAACATGTTCAGACAATATAAAAAGCTGCAGAGTTTTTCATGTAGAGCTTTATTTTTCTTGTTTACATTTTACTTCATTACAGTTTTTTGAAAATAAGAGCAACATTTGTAAGTTTCGACAAACAACAATTGCAATTTGCAGGCGCTTCCACTGAACGGTGTTTAAAGCATGAGCCTCACTTCTCATAAAATCTCGTCAGCTGGTTGATTCTACGAGGATTGCGGCTTATGCAAGGTAGCCGCGTAGCATTATTTTGGGGTATTTTAATACCTAGGAAAATTTGCCCCGACTTATCAAAGCCTTTCTCCTTCATTGTAAAACTCAGGAATTTGCTGTTTGTTCCGTATTGCACCATCTTTATCCGAAATGAACTGGTCACATGACCCTCTACATCATCTCCGGTGACACGTAAATGCGAAAAACGTGTTTCCATTGCACTTTTGAAATATAGTTTTATGTTTAAACGTCTGATGAAAAAAAACGACGTCATGAGAGTGTAAAAGCTTTTTTGCAATATTCAAGTTTTTGTTTTTCTTTTGAAATGTATTTATTTCCAATTGCGTTTTTTTTTTATTGCGATATTCAGGTCCTATTTAGGTAATTTGTCAATTGTAGGTCAGATTTAAATACATCTAATGATGTCTTTGTTTTACATCTTCAGTGTTTTTTATAACTGTCACAAGCAAACTGTTGCAGAGGTTGCCTCAGTCACAGCAGCGGCGACTGACCGATGGAGACATTTTGAGGGACCAATGGGGAGACTTGACATCAATAGACCAGAGTAAGGTCTTGTGAACCTCAAAGGGAGCGCTTGAATTCACCTTTTGTTCGTCCCTAAACGAGACGCTGGGGAGACTGTGCCAATCTAGTCAGCAGATCTCAAAGAGAGAGAGAGCCACACTTGGATTTAAGTAATGTGGTGTTCCTTGTTGAACAAATTCACCATTGTGACTCGTTAGCCTGATACTATCCACATACCTGCTTTTGGGGAATGCATGTGAAAAGGCGGCCTGGAATCTCTGCCAAGACGAGGGATGGAGTGGTGAGGAAAGAGGAGGGGTTCTACTTAATGGGTCACAAATTCACATTGAGAGGAGCCACATCTGCATTTTATCAACAGGGCCCAGATAGTGTTACAGGGGACGATTGTCTGCAGATTGGCCATTGGGCCTTTTAAAGTGGTAAATTGTTGAGCAAAAGCAGAACTGCTCACGGAATGACGTAGCGGGGTGCCGCCTGCCACTCACTGAAGCTATCAGGCTCGCACCATTGAGACAAACCTGATGAAAGTGAAGGATTTATTGAATTACTCTGGATAATGTTCAGTTTATCAATAAACGTTCCTCTTCTTATGCTGTCATTAGAAAAGCGGCTTGTGTTTATGTGTTTATTTATCTAGTTACGTATGCGGACAATTCAGCAACTCACACTCGGACACTTCAGCATTTCCAAGCTCAAATGAGTTTTCCTTTTTATTTACTTTTTCCAACATCAAACACATCGGTGGTAATTTGGCAGAAAGCCGTTATCTGCTCAGACATGATCTCTTCCCATGGCTGACCCAGAACATCCTCTGACACATCTTCTCCATAGGGAGCTGTGGACGTGGGGGCCAGCGTGGTCTGACAGCAAAACAAGCCCCATGAGGCGTCAGAGTCCCTACGGGGACCTCTTGTCTCTTCCCTCTGCTTCATTACCATCTTCCCCCCTTCATTCTCCCCTTTCATCTGCAGTCTATCGCTGGCTCCAAGCAGCTCTCATCCGGGAATATGGTGAATAGGGGTGGGAGGATACAGACAGAGGAGCGGATATGGGAAAAGGCAGAGTAAACATTTCAAAGAGAGGGGATTTTAATTTCAGTTTTAAAGCCTATTTGGAACAATAAAATGGACACCAAAATAGAAAAAAAAAGGCTCCGGCATGAAAGACTTTTCTTTAATATGGTTCAGAGGGTTTTACACAACAAAGTGATTCATTTTTCTCCTCATATTGAGAATTCTGCGCCAGCGACAAGGTCAAGTTGTAACTGGACTTTAACGGATATAACACATGGAATTAAATATGACAAGCCAAAACCATGTTACAGAAATAAATGATGCGCACAAGTAAATAATTTATGACCAAGGATAAAAGTATGAGCAAGAAAATGTAGCATATCAACCACATACACTTCATCATGGATGCTGCTGGGGTCAAGTTTCAGCGTTCTGGTGATTATTTATTCCTCATCACTTCCATAAAATGTTGCTATTGATCTGCTTGTGACATTTTGATGGTTTCCTGGATGAAAACTAACACCAATGACTTAATCAGTCACTGAGCCGCACAACTCTGTAGAACAAGCTGCAGCAAAGTGACGAGCGAAAGTTGTTCAATTTGTTTCTAAAGATGAAGCCAATAAAGATGTTGGGCCAAATCTCTCCACTTTATCTTAATTGTCAGAGTAAATGGGAGGGAGAGCCATTCCACTTTATGATCACCTATTTGCACTCTAATGGTGTTTATGAAAAGGATGGGGATAAACAAATTAGGGTTGATGGACATGATAAGAGGCAGCACACACACACACACACACACACACACACACACACACACACACACACACACACACACACACACACACACGTTTTAAATCACAATTCCAACAATCAGATTAAGACACTTGATGTCTGAACTGTTCTCACTTTGAGAGAGAAAATTTTTTTAAAGAATTATCAATATTCTTAAATAATGTTAAAAACTGTGGTAAGTATTTGTGGTAACCCAATTTCTCCTAAAAAATAAACCAAAAACAAATTATTAAGGGGGGAAAAAAATTAAATCTGGTAAAATGTACAGCATTTTCTAAAAGGCAGTGTTGGTGGGATTTATCACCATAGTAACAGAGAAAATGGAGAAGTCACCAAACTAAACTAAAATAAACTAAATCATTTTTAATCTGTGTTGATTTAAACAGATATTTACTTAACATGGCCTTACCAAATAACAAATATGATTAAAACAGCCAGAATTTCCCCTCAGTACTAATGTTGCCAGTTGAGTAAAATATGTCTAATAATGGAGAAAAAAAATCTTTAATTGCTGTTTTTTAGAACATTGCTGTCAAGCCTGATGGTTCCTGTAATGTTTGTCATTGACTAGACTGTAGGATAATGTTTTAATTTATTTCAGAACATAATACATCGGTTTGGATTCAGATGATGGCAACATTTTGAGACCTTCCCCCCCCAAACATTTCTGTTTTTTTTTTTTTTTTATGTGATGCTGCCTGAAGATCAGAGATGTGCATTTTTGGTTTTCAGCCTCGCTGGTGAGAATGGAGAATCTGTTAAAGTAAATAGTTGTAAGATTTGTTTTTATCTGCTAATTTTTCATTTAGAAAATGTTGCATGTTTCATTCTGTATGATGTATCATTAATAAATGGGGAAATAGTAAAAGTATGTTATTAATAAAAGATTTTTTTTCTTGTCATCATACTCTGACATCTATTTCCAGTTATACATTTCACATTCATTTTATTGACAATAAAAAAAGGGGGAATATGTACTGACTCAAACTAAACCTATTTGACAGTTTCATTGGACAAGCTTTAAACAACTACTTAATTTATCACTCTCTCATTTATTCCAGGCAGTTTTAAAACACACTTTCCTGTATCTTTCCTCTGTGATTTCTCTGATCGGCTCACACCTTCCATAAAAACACACAAATCTACACCAAATCACACAGATACCTAGGTGCTTACCACTGATTTTCTGCTTTTCTTCTGCAATTCTCAGCCTCCGTCTTTCTCTCTTACACTCACACACACACACACACACACACACACACACACACACACACACACACACACACACACACACACTCTGTCTGGAAGTGGCCTTATCGGCAGACTCTCATGCGCCCCTAGACTCCACTAATCAAGACAAACTCCAGCCCTCATCCCCCCCAAAAACCCACCCTATCATATCCTCTTCTCATTCCTGCCACTACCCTCCCTCCCCTCATCCTCACCCCCTCCCTCTTGGCCCGCTGTGGCTGTTGGGCCGCACAGGGTCCCACTGTAATTGGTTTAGACATAATTTACTGCCCACTTGGTAATGTAGCATTTCAGCATCTGATAAAAATCATATCAAGTCACAGTGCTTGCCGCTGTGGTTTGAAAGGGACTCATTGTAATCATTTAGATACCAGAAGAGGTTCCTGCTCTCTTTCACTCAGCTGCACAGTTAGTCCCCCCCGCCTCGCTCTCTGTAGTCCTGTTCCTCCGTACGATGACAAAAATATAAACTGATATATTCACCTTAAGAATATTTTACACACATGAAAAACTCCCCACTGACATTGTCCTGCTTCCATCGCTTTTCTTTTTTTCTTTACTGCAAGTCGTTTTTTAAGGGTCGACACAAAGCATTGCAACCATTATTCTGGCTGCTGTTACATGCTCAACTACTCATAATGATATTCTCGATTCCCTTCAGTGTCTTGAAGTAAAACAGGCAAAAGACAAAAAATGTGAAGCCAGAGAGGAAAAAAACGGGACAGAGCAGAAAATCAGTTTATTGGCAAAGAAGGAAAATCCTAACTTAACTGTGAAATGATAAAAATGTAATTATTTGGTTTGGAGGGGTTTCTTATGGAATAACTGCAAGCACAGTTGTCATTTTACCTCTAATGTTTAATTAAAACATGAACCTTTGCCTGACTTTGTATTTCCATGCCATCACTGCTGAGCTGCTAAAAGCTGTGAGGCGGCACTGTGACAACATATAAATATATATAAATATAAACAACATTAGAAAGTACATAACCATATCTCTATAAAATCTTATTTTTAAGACTGTAAATCAAGGCTTTAAAGCAGCCAAACACTGACAATCAGTCAGTCTGATGTAATGACATTGCAGAATAAGGATTGTATCATTATTCAAACATTTACTTTTTCTGCCATAATTAACATCTGGATCATATAAATAAATACTCAGCACTCATCTCATCTAGACGTTGTTGTAATTGCTTTTTAGTAAGTTTGTATTTGGAGTTACCCATACATCTCCCAAGTCTAAAAGCTAACAGGATATTAAGATAATTGCTGTGATGCATTAGGATATGAACTTTGGGTTCAATTGTGTGTGAAAGGACTTTTCTTCCAGACCTATTACGGCGGAAAGGAGGCTTATGAGCCAGCTAATCCAATGATAACACTTATTACTCCTTAGCTTGCAGATTTTGAAAGTATGTGTGAGTATTAAAGCCCACGGCATGATTTTGATTACAGATAATCTGACGCTATACTGTAAACATCTGTGTTATATTCTTATCAGTAAATTCAAATGTGTAGGTTTTAAGATATTTTTCCTGTTTTCTCAAAATAAACATATCATGAACGTTAATTTGAGAAGAACTAGAGCTTTTTTCCTCTTCATTTTTTTAGGAGGACTGATAAAGATCAGAACCTCCACCCACCCATATGGCTGAAAGAAAAAAAATCCGTTAGCAGTGCTACTTGAGATGGAAATTTAGTGGACCCTATTCCTATTTCCAGGTCTTGAAGTAGATAGCTATAAGTGGACAATTTGCCTTGTGTTTTATGAGCGGCACTAAATCTGGGTTTTATCAGTGTTACGGAAAATCCCAGTGTTCTCCTTGGGTGTCATTAACATTTGCAGTGTTCACCAGAGTCCATCCACTCGCTTCAGGACTCATCTGCTCTCTGCCTGACCACACAAAGGTAGATCCTATCTGGACTCTTAGGAGACGCCTGGTGCATAGAACTGTCTTCACATCCGTGAGGTCATATGGAGTTTGAGCGATACCATTATATCGTAGTTAATAGTCTCTGGAGTGTAGCTGGAACCTAAATAAATTGAAAAACAGAAAAATTTAATCACCACTTTTGGAGGCCAGGGGCGTTGCTAGACATGCGGCTCGAATGGGGCACGGCCCCCTCCCATTACTCAGATATATATATATATATATAGTCCCCTCTCACCCACCCTACCCGTCCTCCCAGGGTAGGGCAGGTTTTTCTTGAGGCCTTGGTATTTCTCCAGTTTCTCATGCTCCTTTATCCTGATATTTCCATCATTGGGGATGGATACATCGATCAATACGGCTTTCTTCTGCTGTTTATCCATGATCACTATGTCCGGTCTGTTGGCCACCCCATTTTATCTGTCTGAATCTGGAAGTCCGAGAGGATCTTAGCCCTCTCATTCTCCACCACCTTGGGGGGAGTTTCCCACTGGGACTTGGGGGACAGTGTTTTAGCCATCATGGACTGTGGATGATTAAATGAAAGTGGCAACTCAAGATTCTGCATTGGGCGAGGATATGGAGCCAGAACTTTTGTTAGGTCCAACTCCATGAAATCATAAAAAGTCTGCATGAATGAAAACAAGTGAGTTTCCACCATCAGATGATACAGTGTTGATTTCAGGTAAAGGATCAGGGCACATGGCAACCATTACTTCTACAGAATATGCTCAGGTAGACTTTTATTTCATTCCATCATTTAAAACAAGTTTTGGTGATGATTATAGGATTAATCAGGATATCAATACATCTTCAAAAAAGAGTGTTTAGAACAGACTCCACTCAGGAATAGCAAACAGTCCATTACCATAAAATAATGGAGACAGGTGAATAAATGTATATAAATGTTATGAAGTCATGAATGTCATTTATAACCCTAACGTAGGAATATTGGTTACTTAATCACTTACCCATGTGAAATCAATAGTAGATCAGAAAGTAAGTCATAAAAATCAAGGTCACAAAGCCCATCTCCTGTGCTACAGTCATCCAAAAGAATAATAAAAACGTGTAAGCAGCTCGTACAATGATAAATGATTTTGGACAGGAAGCAGCTTTGTCCTTAAATCTGACATGGATGAAGAAATTCCAGTCTGGAAATGAGGGGGAAAAAAGTAGCCTAGTTTAAAATCTCATCCCATGTCACACTATATGTGCATGTAACACTTAGATTTTTCCTTTGCCTGTCCTTTTATTCTTGTTTGTGTGGGCAAAGTAGCAATTATACCAACTGGGTAACAGTTAGAGGATCCTAAAAATCACACAAACTTTGAAGGTTTCATTTAACATCCCTACTTGATAGTTTTATGTCTGTGTTCACCAGGCTTAAGTCAAGCTCACTCCTGAAACTGACCACAAACCACTGCTTGGGCTCTACAACTTACCAATGGGAAGTCACCATTAGGCCTGATTGGTCGTTTCAGTGGCCACCAGTGTTGCATAAACAGCGGGTGTAAAAAGTTAAAGCTCCCATAGATGGAGCAGATTTAACTGCCATCTGAGGTTAGCAGACTTGTCTGTTTGGAGCGTTTCACAATGGAACAATTCTCACAAAGCACACGGCCACCATCCAAGTGAGAGCCATTAGTTCTCATTGTGAAAAATAAGTTGTTTAAGTGCTTACTAAATCAAAAGCAGATTTATATTTTCTAAAGAAAACAAGCTTGGGAGTAAATAAGTGGTTTCCATGTTCATTCCAAGATAAATAAGATAGAAAACTGTTTCCATCTACTTTGGAGCTGCAGTCGTCTGGGTTCTATTTACACCATTTAGCCATCTTGCACCAGCACATCCATGACCATATGCACAGATGAAAGGTAATGTAGCCATAGAGAAAAACCTTGAGAGAGGCCAAATCTTGTCTAGTTGAAATAATAGAAAAGGGATTACCAGCGCATGTGGCTATCTGGTGAAATGCCTCACCTCTGACTTGATAGTTTTAACAACTTAATAACATGTACAAAAGGGCAAAAGTGAGGCAACAATTATGCTGGGACTGGAAGAAAATACAATCTATTCACAGGATTTCTACAGGACTGGAAACAATTTTAGAAACCAAACAGCAAGTTAAGTGTTTTACATTGCTTTGGTTCATTTAATGCAACTCTTAGAAATCAGATCAGGTGTTGCCGGCAGACACAATAATGGAATATTAATCTCTTCTAATATGTTTTAAAACTGTGTAATGAAACAAATGATTTGTAGTGCAGCCTCTTTGCTCCCATGTCTGCAGTCAATAGGAAACTAGCCAAATGTTCGGCCTCCCCTCACCGTAAAAGAAAAACGTGCAAACACTGAAACCGTATATCCCTTAGCACTGTGGTCCTGACTTCATCACGTCACTTGTGTGTGAATTCTCACAGGGTGCTCTCTTCATGCAGAAGTGTTCACTTGATAAGACTTCAGGTCACTTAAGAGGCTTTTTTTAGTGGTTTTCAACCCTTGTCAGGTTTCAAGTACAACCCTTTGCATTTGTTACTTCCAAAACTAGAAACACACACCTTTCACGCCAAAAATCACTCTACTGTCAAGCCGAAGGATTAGCTTCAGACCAATAACACGCAATTAGATTTATTTTCCCCTCTTAAGCCTGTTAGGCTACAGCCGCGCAGTCGGTGGTCTTTCTTTAGCTGAATTTAATTGTGTTTCTTATGGCCAATGAGCTGTGTACTGCAAGAGGTGAAGGGGTGGAACACACTTTCGAGTCACATAAAGCCACACCTTAACAGGTCCATGAGTGGCTGATGTGATCCTGGATCTGAGGCTGAGCTCTTCTCAGAAGGAGGTGGGATTTCTTCAAACTGTAAAGTGAAGCCGACACTGCCCCTAATTGTGTCACTTTGTGTGTCTTTCATGGCTTCGCTAATCCTGTTAACCAAAGATAAAGACATGAGCACTTCTTCCACTGTGAGGCCTGTTCATTTTGAAACCTTTTCCCCTTTTTATACAAGCAGGTTTATCCGTCATTTTTGACTGAGTGGCTCGTTCGTTGCATTACATTGGAGAGTTATAACATAATTTAGCTGCAAGTCCACATTTAAGGGAAATATGGTATATTTATAGATTTATTTGATAATATTGTTGTAAAGTTGGTAATTTGTTATTATTTTGAGATTGTTTAGATTGTTTGAATTTAGACTGACTGTATGTCCAAGCCAGCAGACATTACGTGTGGAGTGCCCCAAGGTTCGATAGTTGGACCAAAATGATGCATTATTAATATAAATTATATTTATAAAGTGTCTAACATGTTCAAAAATGTTATTTTTGCTGATGATACCTCTATTTTCTGTTCAGATAAATGTTTAAAGGAGATGGTAACAGTAGACCTCAGTAAACTAAAATTATGGCTTTATGTCTACAAATTATCTATGAACTCGAACAAAATTGTGCACGGTGGAGTAGTAGTTAATAGGGGTGGGAAAATCAAATAGAAAAATCAAATTTTGGGATTTTTTACTTCAACAATTTTAAAATAGATAAAAATACTTTTTTTTTTTTTTAAAAATAAATAAAAAATTATCCATTATAAATCTTTAGCCATTTTTATTGTTTTTATTGATCTTTTCACTTTATTTCTTGGGCATTAAAGCAGCCGTATGATGGTCTAGCTATTGTGTTGTACATTTTTTTGTTTTATTTTTAATCTACAAAAATCAGCAATAATGAAGAATTGAGAGAACTGGAGTTTAAATAGAATTTTAAAAAATCAGAACAGAATCGAATCAGGAGAATAGCATATCGCCTCAGCCCTAGTAGTTAGTGCTGTGGCCTCACAGCAAGAAGGTTGCTGGTTCAAGCCACGGCTGGGGTGGCTCTCTCGAACAGTGGCCTTTCTATGTGGAGATTGCATGTTCTCCCCATGTATGTTTGGGTTCTCCGGCTTCCTCTCACCATCCAAAGACATACACATGCTGGACTGGCAACCTGTCCTGGGTGTGCCCTGCTTCTTGCCCAATGATTGCTGGGATAGGCTCCAGCTTCCCTGCGACCCTTAAGCTTTTGACATTCTATATGAGAAACTTTGTTCTTGCTTTTGAGGCTGCAAGAATAACAAAAAAATCTTTCTTTGTCAGGTCCATTCATCCTCCACAAGAAGCTTTGTCTGATCATTGCAATTTCTGCTATATGAACGCGGTTATTTCATATTTAAGAGAAACTTCATCCGCTGCAGGGCAGTTTGTGCACACGGCTGCATCTTTGTGTTTTAATGCCACATGTTGTAAAAATGTTAATACCTTTTTTTTTTTTTTTTTTTTTTTTTAAATGGTAAATGGACTAGTACTAATATAGCGCTTTTCAGTCATGCAAACCTGTCAAAGCGCTTTACACTACTTGTCACATTCACAAGATGTAGGAACATCAGGTGGCAGCTTGGGGTTCAGTGTCTTGCCCCGGGACACTTCGACATGTAGTCAGGGGAAGTCTGGAATCAACCCCCCCAACTTTCCAGTTGAAAGACGACTGCTCTTCCTCCTGAGCTACAGCCGCCCTGATCAGCTGTTTTATCAAAACAATCCATTTTAACCACAACAGCAAAAATGCAGAAGGGGCAACTGTTGCATCATGCTTTTCCATGTTAGCCACGCCCACCTAAAATGCCCAACCAATCACACAATACTTCTCGAAACCCCACAAGAAAAAAACGTCTGCCAGCCCGATGTGTAGAGAACTGTCTTCAAACACGTCTGCAAGAATAAAGTGACATTATTTTCTTCTCAGGGCCTCGATAACCAGAAATCCTCATTTCTCGTGGAGGATGTAGCTTAGGAGGAAGAGCAGTTGTCCTTCAACTGGAAAGTTGGGGGATCGATTCCAGGCTTCCCCTAACAGGCCGAAGTGTCCTAGGGCAAGACACTGAACCCCCAAGCTGCCCCCCCGATGTGCCTATCGGGGTATGAGTGTGTTGGATGAGTGTGTGCGTGAATGGGTGAATGTGACAAGTAGTGTAAAGTGCTTTGAGTGGTCTGTATGACTAGAAAAGCCCTAAAGAAGTACAAGTCCATTTACCATGTAAAAGTTTTAATTGGACTACGCGGTTCAGAAAATGACTGACTTAAACTAATTTTATGATTTTTTTTTTTATAAATTGTAAAATCCATTTAACAACTCCGGTAGGTTTAAGGTTTGATCAGGTTGACTTAGAAATAGTATATGAAAACACATTTTGTGGGGTAATAATAGATCATAAATTTAATTGGAAACCACAGGTAAACAAAGTAAGATCTAAATTAAATTAATCTAAATCTAAAAAAAAGACACTTTCTTAACTTCAGATCAATGAACATTCTGTTCTCCATGCTGATTCTTCTTTATTTGACTTACCGTGTTGAGATCTGGGGTAATGCATGTAAAACCAGGCTACAGACAGTTTCAATGGTACAGAAAAGAGCCAGAAGAATAGTGAATAATGTTGACCATTTATGATCACACCAGTTTATTAAGTCGAAGGCACTAAAAACTGATGTATAAAGCAAGAAAAAAACTTATTTCCTCCCAACATGCAATCCTTGTTTTCAAAGATCAACTCTACTGGAAACAGTTCGCCCGTAATACAGTTACGAAAAGCAGGTGCGTATATCTGTCGCGTGAAGTTATGGAGCCATTACCTGAAGAACTGAAACACACTGTAGTAGGAATGTGTTAAAAAAAAAAAAAAAAATTAAAAAGGCACAAAGATATGATGACTGATGATATTCAGACTTGTTCCAGGGTCCTTGAATGACCATAAAACACTGAGTATTACGTCTATGATTATTACTTAAGTAGTTATGTTTATGTATGTACAGGCAGGTATTTGCAAGTGTGTATGTATGTGTGGTGTACAGATCTCCGTATCCATGCATCTATGTGTGTGTATGTGCAACATACCTGGATATAAATAGCATGTATGTGGATATATGTGTTTTGTTTCTGCTAATTATGTTTCATTTATGTATTCAAAAACAGATAATGTGTTAAAAGTGCAGTGCCCGAAAATGTCAGATAAAAGATCACTTAGAAATAAAAGAGAGGAGGGGGGGTGGGCATATGAGCTGAGGCTTCTGCCCCCACCTTTTGGTTGTGACCTAAGTTTTGAATGCTTGGTGGTTGTTTAATATTCATACAACACCAAACTTAATATTTTGGACTGTAAAACATTTACTTATACAGTGACTTGATATCCATTCCTTTAATATGAAATAATCGAAAAAACTTTGAGATTTCAGCATTTCTGAAGGGGTCAGAGAGCACATCCTGGTCCTCACTATGCAGCAAAGTTACATCAACAGAATCTTATTTTCCTTTTCTCTCCAAGATATATGATCACATTCAGTTTTCTTGTTTTTGTGCATTTCCAAGAAAAACTAGAAAATACGTAGAAAAAGAAAAACAGATGGATGAACAACGTCTTCTTAATTAGTTTTGTTTCAATAAAACTATCAAGCAAATTCAGAAACACGTTTCGAACTGTGGCTAAATAGAAACTAAGGATGTTTGCATCAGCTCGCTCGGAGTAAACAAACAAGGCTGTGCGTTGCTGTTAGAATGCATAAACAGAGGCTCCTAACAAGACACAAATACTGGAGGAGGAGGATGATACAAACAAAGCTAGTTGTTTAGGACGTATAACAGGAAAAAATGGGCTGAAGGCTTAAGGATCTCCTTCAGTTTGCCAGGTTTTAAATCATTGATGTGTTAAATCCTGAACATGCAACACAAACTGAATGTTTAATGAAAAAAGGCAAATTAAAAAAACACTTTTAAGAGATTCTTTTTGCAAAATAGAGAAAAGTTCCTTTTTAATCTTTTGTTTCTATGAAACCTCAAAACATGCATTGTAAAAAAGTTGATGAAAGCATGACTAATGACCGTCTCATGCAAAGCTTTGTGTCTTTGAAGGTTGTTGTCTCGCGGGCCTTCACCGCCACTTTGCTTCAGATTGTTGCGCTGTCTCTTCGCTTCAGCTGTGCTCTTCAGCTAACTGAAAGAAACTTTGCTGCATTGAGCTCCACTACATTCTCGCAGCAGTACATTATTGTACCAAAACTTAATCTACAGATTTATATATCAAGACACAACGTTTATTCTTTACCTTGCTTTCATTTTAACATAAAAATAAAGATAAAAACAAATTGACACAATTTCACACTGTTTTGTTAAACTGTCATGAAAGGAGGGTTTAAAAGATGACAAATTTAGGATACTCTTGATATCTGATCTCTTATTCAACATTTCATGCAGTTTTCAACATAACTTTTGTTTTAAGTTGCATTTTAGATAAACTGGGGCTCCTGTTCAGGTATAGAATAGATAATTTCACAACATAAGGCTTGTTAATAATGTTGTGGGATTCCAGGGTGGCCAGTCTGGCTCTAAATTTGCTTTAATAAATGTTCTGTCATCTTTTCAATTCTGTTTCACTCTGAACAGATGAACACAGAGATGTTCCTTTATGAAGTTATGTTATATGTTTCTGTTTGTTGTTGAGCATCAGTATGTACTGTATTCATCTATACAGGCACCTTTTTTTTTTTCCCCAAATTGACTTTATTAACAAGTTCAATCTAAACCGTGTTTCTCTGAGCCACATGTCAGCTCTTATGTCTATGAACTAGCACTAAAACGACACACTGAAACATTTAAAAGGAAAGGTTTTCATTTACTTCTAAACCCTTGAAACTGGCTTGAAACATCTGTATCTACACATAGTGCATAGATTTTACTCAAATTAAGATTAAGACTCGGTATTTCAATGTACAATTTCTTATATCACAAAAAAAGTGAACTAAAGCACAACAAAACAGAGTAAAAACCACTTACAGTGTGATGTGTGTGTCAAAACAACAACTGAACTCTGCAGTGGAGCCAAATGAAATGGAGTTATGTGGTGCTTTCCTAGTCTCACAAAGCCTTCAAAATTCATATTCCAAGCCTCATACATCCTTTCACTTACAGATGACTACATCAGGGGCAATGGAAATGTGGGGTTCACTGTTGTGCAAATATAGTATGAATGCAAGGAAGAGTGGAGCTCCAGCTGCCAAAGAGACAGATTTCATTCAGGCAGACAATAACCACTGGTGCCCATTCTTCTGATCATATTCACATTCAAACGAAAAGCTAAATCACCTTGAAAGAAGACCCTCTGTACCCCATTTCTCTTCTACTCCACTGCCTCTCTCGCTCTCTGCTCATTAACATATGTGATTTCTAACCACTACGCAGTCACAGAGTCTGACTAATGAAATATTCACCCTTTCATGTCAGGTGATGAAACACTTTGGCCAGCAAATTTCACTGGATTCATAGGAAGAGCATTAAACCACTTTTCCGTGTGAGAGGATTCGCAGACATGACATGCAGCCACCCAGTCAGGGAACATGTTTACTGTGTTTCACTGATTTGTCCAGAACTACGCGGGCCTTTGTGATCCTGTGTACGGTCCATGACACCAGTCCGACTAGAGCCAACAAATTGCTGCTATTAAAAGTAGATTGCTCCACCCATAATGAGACCAGTAAGCACTCAGAGACACATCAAGCCTCACGCAATCCAATCAGAACAAAAACAAACAAGTTGAGTTGCAAACCCTCATACACCATCATCGCCCCCCTCCAGAGCCTCTCTTCAGTCTGAAACACTTCTTGATGACTGAACAAACAAATCCCAACATCTTTACTGTTTGGTGTTTGGGGGTTGGAGGGGGGCCAGATTAGTAATCATATCTCTGTCCTGTTATTCTATGTCTGGGCAGTGAGGAGGAGGAGGAGTGGGATGGGGGCTCCAGATGAAGGAGGGAGAAAGGTTGGTGGGATTTTGCTGAAAACATAATTGGCATGGCCCCGGTGACACTGTCCATCAGATTGTGCTGTGCCTCTCTGTGTGCATTCACAGGGCCCCTGCAGTGTTTCATTAAACAAGGAGCAGGGGCCTCCGAGGAGATGTTTGTGCAGCCTCAGTGGCTCCACCACACAGCAAGGAGCGCCTCACCATCGCAGCCAGAAACATCTACAATTAGCCACGCAACCACAGCTCAGAAGAAGCCTCCATTTACACATTTTCTCAAGTGTGTTTATGTGTCTCCATCTCAAGATTTTCGTAAAATAAATCACAATTTGGAACAATTTCTTGTTGGTTTTTTTTTTATTCCTGGGAATTGTACAAGAAGAAACTTTGGCTTCTTTGAGAAATCTGCTCGTGTTTGAAAAGAGAGGAACATTTGTTTTTAGTTCAAATGAGATGATTGCCATCAACAAAATGAATAATTATGGAATTAATCCAATACATCAAATATCAATTTAAGCCCAATTTCAGCAGACATCTGTGTGATGTAAAGTAAGTTCATTACATCAAAACGCCATCTGGACATCAGAAATAACTTCTTGCAGTTTGCGGAGCTGAAAGCTGTCATGCCGATTTGAAAAGAGGGAAATCTGGCTCGATGGGTGGAAAATCAGAACTTTCCTCTGCAGCTCAACAGACTTGCTTGTTCTAAGAATTTAAGGTTAATTCATGCATGAAACAGTCAGAAAAAAAACTGCGATTTCTCAAACGCTAGTGCTGCTCCCTGAAAAATACAGTTTCAACTGGCTCGACCCAGAAGTGGAGAAGGAGACCCGTGAATGCAGGTGATCAGGAGGACAAACGCGAGTCTCAAATCTGTGAATCAGACGCTTTAAAGGTTTTTGACTTGAAACTTCACTAAATGGTGGCTTCAGAATATTTGGCATTTGGGAAAAAGGAAACTTCAGCGGACTAAGACCTGCAAATAACACAAAAAAGGAAAATATTCAATAGCAGATAATTATTTTGCTCTGTGGAGTTTAAATTGCATTTTTGACGTGGATCAATAATGCAATGCTGTGATATAACTTGCATGCATTGCTTGACGAGAACATTTCTTCCCACGGCATAGCAAGGACCCTAAACACAACACCACAATGGCCACGTTTACATGGGAATTTTAATTCCTCTTTGATTCCAAATAAAAGTTAAATCTGCTTTACACTGGAGAAAAATGACCGTGTAAACACCTAATTCCGAATAAAAAAAAGTCAATTCGGAATTAAACTTAAGACATTAAGTAAGTAGCTGGTTTATTTGCATTTTAAATCTGAACTGATTAATTTCTCTGTTATGTAAACTTTAATTTCACTCTAAGTTAATTCCAGTTGATTAATTCCCGATGATGCACATATTCCGCATGTTGTTTTACATCCCGTCTTCGATAGTCTTTCTGCCTTCTTCTTCTCAGCTGCCAAAAAAAGGGAAGTAATATGGTCATGTCAAGCAAGTGGTTCAAAATTATAATAGCAGCGAAACTGGTACTTATTATGGAGTTGTCCATTTTATGACTGGAAAGATGGCAAGCAGTACATCATGCTCGCCAACTGTCCAATCAGAACCCTTAATAAGCCGCCAATCTAAGGTGGAATTAAGTACGGACCAAGCGGCAACCTCCAGCGGTTAAAAGTGAAGCCTAGGCAGAAGTGCATAAAACTGCAGTTCTGCCTTCATCCACTAGGGGCTCCACAACAGAGAAAATCCCCATAGATCCCCCTTTTTTAAAAAAAAGACCATCTTCACAGCAGAAATAAACATGTTTACAGCCTGGTACAAAAGTCCATTTTCGGTTTAATAGGTCAGGTTTACCTTCATGACAACTGTGGGGGGGAGTGAATTTTTTTCTAACTCGCCCGTTTAAAAGTAATTTAATCTCGAAGTTTGGCATATTTAGGGGCGTGTCCTTTTTTATTGACACATACCCAATATCCCACTTAAAGTAAGAAGAACGTAGAACAACCGCGGCTTTTAGCCGGTTAACAACGTGACTTAGCTTTAGCTCGCTTACCTCCGTTAGCTGGTTAGCTTCTGTTATCTCCATGTTAGCTCGGTTAGCTCTTAGCTACAGAAAGCTTGGAGTTCGCTCAATGTCAATCATCCACCATGACGCTCACAGCCCCCCTCTCAGCTCCACCTCTTTGCCCATATTTGTATTTTCCGGGCGAGACGACATGCATGCCCCTGCCAAGATGGCGATGGTAGGAACCGCCCACCGAGCTTCACTTCAGCTCTTCAGAAACCAATGGGTGATGTCACAGAGGCTCCGTCCATCTTTTCATATACAGTCTATGGTAAGGAAGTATTTCATGTCAAGCTCAGTTTGAAATGATTCCATGTAAACTTGTTGGAAAATATTGTAATTCGGAATTGTGTCATTTGGAATTGAAAAACATCATGTAACCGTAGCCAAAATGCATTTTACAAGCTATTCTATCAGAAAGCGATGCTCTGAGCTGTTGAGCTGGAGAAGCTCCCATCAAAGCCATCCAGTCCGAGTGAAGCCTCTAGGAGAGGTTTCTCCAGTTTACCTCAACAAACTGAGTGTATGAAGCATGAGCTTCCACAAAGTTCTGCTTGATCCAAATGGATGTCTTCATTAGTCGACTTGTTTAAAGGCCAAATTATTTCACTGCTTGTTTTACTTTGATTATAGACCTTTTTGCTACCACCTGTCTTAGGATGGAATATGTCCCTTCACCAATGAAAGGGTTAACTGACTCAAACTCTTAATGCTACACCATTCGTGGATAAGAAAGCATTGGTAAAGTAAGAAAATGCAGGTTTGCGAAGCGAGAAAAAGTTAAATAGATGTTATAGACTTTGTGTAGGACAAGTGTTTAGAATGCTAAAAAGATCTGCAGATGAGATGGTCACCTTTCCTTTTCCTTACAGTCATTTGAGGTCAAATAAACACTAACTGTTGAAAGTTGACATTTTGATGTAGAGCTAGGCAAGTTTATTTGTATAGCACATTTTAAGTACAAGATATTTTAAAGTGCTTTTCAGAAAAACATTAACATAAAAACAAGAAGAAAAAAAAAAGCCTTGCTGCAGGTAGCCTAATGTAGCAACATATGGAAATGTTCCGACAAAATCTAAGTAGGAAGCAAAGAAAAACATAATAATTGAACAACTTGTGAAACTTTGTTGTTATTAAATATATAAAATTGAATATACTGTATATGATATTGCTGTGACGATATGCTTTAGTCCCGATTCGATTCCGATATTTTGGGTAGCGATTCGATTTAAATTGCGATTCTCACAATTCCCTGATATTGTTGGTTTTTGTAGACTTAAAAACAAACAAAACAAAATGTACAAAAAAAATTTTGCTTGTCATTTTTCTTGATTTCAATAAGAAAGAAATTTATTTATTTGAAAAAAAAATTTTTTTTTACAAAAAAAATCTATATTAAAATTGTGAAGCAAAAAATCCCGATATTTGACTTTTCAATTCGATTTTCCCACCCCTAATATATATATATATATATATATATATATATATATATATATATATATATATATATATATATATATATATATATATATATATATATGTATATATATATATATATATATATATATATATATATATATGTATATATGTATATGTATATATACACACATATAACTGGTGTTGATTGCAGTCTTAGCCAAAGCTTTTTTACATGATCAGCAACCATAGGTTTAGTCAATTCAGCCAACAAGCAGCAGAATTTGTTTCCGTAAGCTGCTTTTGTCTCAGAAGCATTTCATACCAATGAGCTAAATGCCGTGACACTCAACTTAATAAAGTGCAGCAACATTAAAGTTATTTAATGATGCTGACTGAGTTTGATTGTCACCACCTGGGCCATGCAATCATAACTGAGAGCAAGCCTTCCTGTAAAACATCTGTACCTGTTACAACTAAATCTGCATGTCTCCAAACAATCACCCCAGAGTTTGTAATAGTTCGCAGTAACAATGGTCAACCACATGTTGGAAACAAAACTAATTACACAACTGCCACGCTACGACACAGAAAACATGAACCGAGTTCCAGTTGTGCATAAAAGGGCCGAGGCTCCTGGTCATGGGCCTCAACTTCAACAAAGATAATCATCAGAGATATTGAATAAGGGGGATGTGAAGATAATATGAAGCACACAAGCCAAAGGAATCCACGCTGCCTTATAAGGTCTCCACTGGTGCAGAGAGGGCAAAGGGGTTAGCGAGGGCAAAGAAATGATGGACAATACCAGCTCATCTATGGGGAAAAACATTCATCTGTGAATGTGGAACTAACAAGTTTAATAAATAAAATCACAGCCAGTAGAGATTCCATTTTGATTAGATCTCTTGGATCCTGTTGCCTGGTTTTAATGAGTCAAGATGGACGCCAACTATTCACTTCAAAAAAGGGTTGATGTCCTCTCCTGAATTACCCTTATTTCCAGCATTCAAGTGGCTCTTGGTATTTTCCACAAAGCCATCCAACCCTGTTCCCCCTGCACTGTTCGAACAGCCTGAGCCATCACTAAATAGCACACTTGTACCTCTCACTAGGCTCGTGTGTCCATCAACTGAAATTTAATAATCATATTTGTGTAACTTGCCCTCATGATTCCCACACGCTCAACAGAAGCTTAATACATACCACTTCAGCTGACTCCACATGTCTGCTTGTGTCTGGTAGCAATTAATACATAAGTTTGTGCGACTCCATTGTTTGGACTGCCGGCCTCTTGCAAAGATAATGAACCATAATTGTTGAGTGACACCTTAATTGCCAAGGTGTATGGTGACACGACAGCCGACGCAATTACCCTACTTTTGACATCAATGCTCTCATTAAATGAAGTCACTGAAACATGATGCTTGCCACACACACGCCCATACACACACAGCCACTTTCACACATGCGTCACACAGTCGGTGAAAGGGTTAACAGATATTTGGTACAAATGCACAAGAATTGCATTAAAGGGATTTCCAAATGGTTATGTTTCGCTGTTCCTCTTTGTGTGTGTGTGTATGTGTGTGTGTGTGCGCGTGCGTGTGTGATAAAGACTGTGTAACAGAAGCTGTGTTTCCATTACGTTTTTTCGCAAAATAAAAGCGATGTTTGTAAGTTTAGACAAACAACAACTGCGATTTGCAGGTTTTTAGCGCATAAGCCTCAGTTCTCGCAAAATCTCATCCAGTTGACGAGATTTTAAGGGAATTGCAACTTATGCAAGCTAGCCGCGTTGTGTTATTTTGAGGGTTTCTACTTGCTGCGGAAAATTTGCTGTGGTTTTTGGAAGCTTTTCTCAATCAATTTCTTTTCTAAAACTCTGAAATTCGCTGTTGTTTGTTCCACACAGCGCCATCTTTATCGGAAATAAACTGGTCACGACTCCCGAAAATTGTATGCAAAAAAAGTGTTTTCTTTACACTTTTGCGATAAACTTTTAATTTGAAAGTCTGAAAAACCTCCTCATGAGAGCGTAAAAACATTTTTAGGTGATATTTGACACCTTTTATAATTGTAGGCGTTTCCATTAGTGTTTTTTTTTATTGCGATTTTTAGTTTTTACGCGATTTTAGATATAATGGAAACACACCTAGAGTGTGTTTTTGGAACACATCTACAAATAGGCATAACTAGCATATTTTTATGCAATAATATCGTTGATACTGAGATAATAAAAAAATAAATAAATAAATAAAATTTAAAAAAAATCACAATAGCACATTAAGTTTGTGCTAAACTTAACTACTGAATGTTACTGTAAGATCTTTTTGTGCATAATAATAGGTTATTCCAGGACAATACTTATAGGACTTCTTATAGTATTTTTAAAATGGAATATTCATTGAGTTTGCAGTTTTTAGGTGGCATTTTGGCACATAGAACAAAATTTTACCTCTCTGTTTTGTTTTGGTTTTTTTTTTTTTTTTTTTCAAATCTGTAAATCTTAAACCAAATAAAGTAACTTCAATATTCATTTCTGTTTTCACTTAAATACAGCTTAGAAGTGCGTTTACAAGGTGCCTGTGCAAAGCGTGCAAAAGTCTTTCTTTATTGAGTGTTAGAAGCTACTGGTGTTTTAGTCGCCACTTAAACATTTGCCATAAAAACGTGTCAAACAAATCACTTGTTACACTTTTATTGTCACACCTAACTCTATTCATTCAATTCCCTTTTCTCTGCTTGGCAATACGAGGCACTCATAACGATCGTGTTCCAGCCCTCCTGCACACGAACAACAACAGATTTCCTAATTACCTCTATCACTCAAATCCATTAGAAATATTTTTCTTAAACATAAACAGACACACAAAACCTTTGTCTCTCCCTTATAGAGCCTTGAAATAGTTAACTTTCCCTCATACTCTTGCACACTCAGTATGCTGACCAGGAGCTGCACAAACAACACAAGCAAAAGGCCAAGATTGTAAATAAACACGAGAATTTGTAAGGTTGACTTTTGCAATTAGGACTGCAAGGGAGAATATATCTCCAAGAAACATTTTAATGAGCTTCAGCCAAGTAGCTTTGCTTTATAAAAACAGAGCACTCCAGTATCACTCCAGTAATGGTTCATCACTCAAAAATTGATGTAGAGAGAAGTCTTTAGGATGTGAGATATTTCACCCGTACCCTGCCGTCGCTTTGCAAAAAGAGCTGGGGCGTCATAAAACCTGAAGGCAATTAAAAGTGGTTATTTTTCAACCCCGTTTCTAAATTCTGTAGCAATTAATCTGCCCAATTTGATTACGAACGGCACAAATTAAACAATAAAGAGCTGTCTAATGAGGGATTAATTATGGGAAGCAGGAGGGGAGCAGGACCGAGGCAGCAGCCATGTGTCAGTGTCTCTTGCAGACAGGGCCGGGCCATAAGGAAGACAAAGAGGCTCCTCGTCCATGTGGTCCCGCACTGATAGGGCCCCCTCATCACAGATCAGTAGATCCACAGCCCATGGAGCCCATAAACGGCTCGGCCATAATTGAAAGTGCCAAAATCAATAGCGTTGACAGGGCTTAATTAAATTAAATATGTCTCCCATAGGAGAGGGGTGGGCCCGAGGGAAGAGGCAAGTACAAGAGCTGCAGCCTGAGTGAGCTCACTGTCTGAGGACTGCAGGGGCATCGTAGGTATAGATGGGAACTTCAACCGGAAAGAAAATGTGATTTGGCATCACCAGGCAGCAGCAAACCCAAAGAAAAGTTTGTTTTTCTTCCTCCTGATGCAACATGGATTAAATCAACATCTTGGGCTTGAAAAAGATGTGTTTCACAGGTCATATACAGTCATTGCAGTTATGCTCTAACGTTTTGGGTTGATTTTTTTTAAGCTTCTTTATAAGTGTCCAGTCATGTGGTTTAATGTGATGTTGGTCAGGCTTTTACATGTTTATCCATCATAACCTGCAGTATGTTTTCACTGGATCCAATAAGGAATATTCACACAAAATCAACCACACATTTCTGCGATAGCTTCCAAAATAAAGTATTGAGCCACTTTAACATGGAAAGCATAAGAAGGATGGATAAAATAACATGAACAAAAGTAGTTTGCTTGTTGTTTAGTCAACAGGAGGTTTGCTCCAAACTTGTCAAATCTTTTACTCTTTTTAATTTCTCACAACGTATGAAGGGTTGCACTTCAACGGTGTCGTGCAAAACGGACTTTGACAGAAATCCTGCATTCCAGCTGCTGGATGGGAAGTCAGCCGCCGGTTGCAACTGGAAGATCTCCTTTGCTTGTAGGCCTGTGATCCTGCTGGACACAGGGAAGCACAGAGAGCAAAGGACATCACCTGTATGAGAAACAAAAATACCCAACTCCTCATCATTTCAGGCTTTGCCCACGTTTAAAGGATTAGGCAGCCGGAGTCAGCAGAGGGTCACTGGCAGTGCGTTCCTCTGGGTGGAGGCGAACGAGAGACAGGGGTAGGTCAGTTGGGACGGTGATGGGGTGCTACCAGAGGCTCAACCCCCTCTGGATAAACTTGAGTTGCAGACGGTTGAGACTTGTGAGATTAGGATGGAGCCAAGTCTGCTATGCGGTGATCTGAAGGACAGGGCACAAGGCAGCTTGCCCTCTACAACTTCTCAGACAAAGCCCCTGATTCCACCGCCTTCTTTTTTCCTCTTTTCCCTTTTTTTTTTTCTGGTTTGCTTTTCTTTGGCCAGATCCACAAAGCAAGAGGGAACAGCTCAAAATGATGGGCTTAAGGTTTTTG
>NC_136624.1:36975406-37002906 GCF_933228915.1 Telmatherina bonti | reverse complement strand
GCATTGATCATCGCACGCGGGCATGCCATCACATTTGGACTCCATTTGTCTGCGAGCTGCTGCTTTCCTGCAGCTCGCAGACACGAAACGTTGGTTTGGCTGGTGGAGATTCACTAATAGATAAAAACCTAAATGCATTTATGCTGTAAATACTTTTTTCCACCTTCACTGAGCTGCCTCTCCCATTAAAATATATCATTTATATCTGGCTAAATAATTACATAACTGATGAAAAATTAATTTAATACATTTGAAAAAAGTTTATATTAATTATAAAATGAGCTTAATATCTATTAAAGTTATGAGATTAAACATTTTCTGTTTAAATTGCCTTTGTGTCGGTTTGATGACAAAAAAAAATAAATTGTATCTTGTACTAAACATGGTTTTATTTATTCAAGTAGACAAAAAATGATTTGAGAAAACGAGGCGACGCCTTTGGGACACGGATACACCTGCCAGGGTGTGAGCAGCATCCTGAGGCAAAGTGCCTCGATCCGCCTGATTGCACTAACAGCTTTGAAACAAGACACATTATGTATAATTATGGAGCTTCTTCATCTTGTTACATCATTATTAAACTTACTCAGAAACCACAATGACTTCTCCACAGAGGACACAGATGCGGAGAGTTTTTCTGACATTATTTCTGCTGACAAAGCATGTAAGTATACGTGCATGTATTTGTTGAATGCTTCGGTATCAGGGGTCATTTTTTTCATAAATAAAATAATTAAGAGTTTATACTCACTTGCAACGACATCATCCTGCAGTGGGAAGTCTATGGTGGGCACCAACATGCTGTGACATCATCTTTATGCTTTTACTGTCTAAACTGACAGAGCTCGCATGAAAAGAGCAAAGACAACATTCAGAGGAAACTACAATAGGCCTTTGTCTGCAGTCCCTGCCTCCTGACTGTGAATAAAAGTTTATGAAGTTAAATAAAGCCAAGAAGGGCCTTGCAGTGCTTTTTCTAACTCAGCCCTCATTTGTTGCCTCTGGTTTTAAATAAAGCGGGATGGTAATTATCTTCTCCATGACATATCAGTGTTTTTTTGGGATACTAATCAGCATCCGACATTCCTGTTTTCCAGTCTCTCTCTTTACAAGGAAAACAAAACTCCAAACAATCAAAGTCAGTCAGTTTTTTTTTCCCTTTTATTAATCACATTCAGAGCACAACTTTTATGGAAGATGTTTAAAACTGTCACCACATCCAAAAGTGTCTAAAATCCTGGACATCACCGGGAAAACGAGCACCCTGTGCGTGTTGCCACACCTTACCAAGCGCGCTTTAATAAACCCGACGTGTTCCCATTTGTGTTTCGGCACGCTCGTGAAACGCGCTGGTGGAGAAGGATGGCTTTAAGTTTTGACCCCCCCCTTTCCTCCCACTTCAGTCGGACTTGGGAGCCCCGGAGACTGCGAGGACTTCAAAGCCTTTGGAGTGCATTGCCACTCGCGCAGATTTGAGGTTTTAAGTGTTTCCAAACGCGCAGCGCAGCGCAGAGACGATCCGCGGCTTCAACCACAGGATGTGCAGCTGAGGAAGTGATAAATGAAGTCCAGGGTGTTAAGTTTTCTGGACCGGATGGGACCAGGTTATCTCACTTCAAATGCAGGACAGTAAACACCTGCAGCTGCGAATAAAGGTGCCAGGAAATGAAAAGCAGAAATAATTATTTCTTTTTTTTTTTTTTTTTTTTTTTAAATCAGTTTAACCAGTTTTGTATTTTCCTTTTACAGCCTGAACACATAGCAAATAATTCACCTTATCTGGTTATCTTTATCGTTATGCAAACCACGTTGGCTCAGAGCCTCCCAGGCAAATCACGGTGTCACCTTGAATGTTAATGACGTCACAGAGGCCATTTCATATGGGAACAACCCGCAACAAGTCCAGACTTTATCAGGGAGCGGTGTCCAAAAGTGAAGTCGTCGTGCAGAGAGGAGCTTTATGATTTTCATTCCTAAAGCAGACAGAACTGTATTTAAAAGCCAATATTTCAGCTCTGAGTCACTCAGTTAGATCCACGGTGTGTGATGCGTTTCTTGGGAAACACTTGCTCAGAGGAATCCCTCCAGTAGCAGGGGTGAGGAGATTATAACTCTCATTAGAATAGATAGAAATGGCGTGCGATCAGATTTTTCATGCTGAATGCCTCGGTGTCCCAAGGCTAGGGCGGGTAGAAGAGGAGGCGGCACCATGCGCCCTCGGAGCGGGTTCAACTTTTCTATCGTCTCTCCAAAGTGGAGCCTTTGATCCAGGCCGCTGCTGGCGCCTGAAAACAACATGTCTGCCATTAAGGAGGCTGACAAATCGTGACAGATTGTTTATGCGTGGCAATTAGCAATGCAGAGGTTGCCCTGAGAAATGCTGCGAAATGTCAAGGCCCGAACTTTCTACTGTCTGATTCAGAAAAGCACGTGTTGTGCAGGAATCCACCGAGATGGATCCACGGAGGTGTTTTTTTTAACTAGACAACTAAAAAAAAAAAAACAATTAAATGAACATTTTAACAGATAGCAGAGAGAGAAAGGTTAAATAAACGACATACAGAGGTAATCCCGTTCTTCACGCAGATTCCACATTATTATTTACCTTAATGGATGCAGTCAAAAAGGAAAAATCCAAGCGCCCCCCCCCAAGCCTGATAATTACCACTAAATAACTGCAAAGGCCTGTGTGCTTTAATTAGAGCCCTGCAGCCATCAGTAAGCAGGCAGAGGTCCGTCACATGAGGAGGAGCAGGAAAGTGTAAAAACTTGCCAAAGTCATTTGGCTCAATGTGTCAAAACTTTAAGACCAAGTTTTCAACCATCAACTATTATATTATCATTTAAAAGGATATTTTAGAGTTTATTCTTAATTAATTTATACTAATTACTTTTAAAATACATGTTTATGTTCGGTTGATTGTTATTAAAAGTAACTATTGATGAAGTTTTTCCGCTTGACGAGGTCCAGCCCCTCCAGGCTTCTGATTGGCTGCTTCTCTCTCTACGTCTGCCTTATTACAGCCTTGCGCTTCAATTTGGACACATAAACATGAGGATAGCGTCACCTTAGCGCAGCAGCTCTTCCCACGGTTCCAGTCTGAGTCAACCCATCGTTTCAGCTGTGCCAACCGGACCTGTATGGCCCCATCGACCGCCATGTCAGCTCTGACTGCTGCTCTGAAAACTGAAGATCTCTCTCCCCGTTCGGTTCTTGTCAACAGAGGGGAAATGCAGACCAGTTTGAGTCCTACAGAAGAGACCAGTAAGCCCAAAGTGGCCATTCTGCCGTTCAGCGTCGAAGCGCTGATGGCTGATAAGAAGCCCCGCAGAGAGGAGCCGAGTCCGGATGCCGCTGCTGGGACGTCCCAGGTGCTGGGAAAGGGGACCCGGATCGGTTCTTACGGTGGTCTGGAGACTTCGGTTCCTGCTTTGCCAATGAGCTCTTCGTTTTCAGTGGGCGACATCATGAATCTGTCAGAGGACGTGCTGATTAAACCCGAGAGTCCGGACAGTAAAGAGAGAAGTTCGTGGATCCAGAGCCCACGTTTTTTCTCCCACACCTCCCAGTAAGTCACGAAGTTTATGTTTTTAAAAGGAGAATATGCCTAAAGTACACTGATTTTAGGTTTAATACAACCCGTAATAATCTTCAATTAAACCACTTATTGTTGTTAAGGGTTCTGTTTTTTAAAAAATGGAAGATTTCTTTTACTTTCTTTCTCCTTTTTGTAGAAATAGAGCAGTGTTTCTGAGATACAGCTTTTCTCTCCCCACAGGACGGCTGAGTCCTCCTGCGTGTCCCCTGCGGAAACACAAGACGAACAGAAAGCCCCGGACCCCCTTCACGACGTCGCAGCTCCTCGCCCTGGAGAGGAAGTTCCGCCAGAAGCAGTACCTTTCCATCGCCGAGCGCGCAGAGTTCTCCAGCTCCCTCAACCTAACGGAGACCCAGGTTAAAATCTGGTTTCAGAACAGAAGAGCCAAAGCCAAGCGTCTGCAAGAGGCAGAGCTGGAAAAAACTGAAAATGGCAGCCAAGCCGATGCTGCCTCCAGCTTTCGGAATTTCGTTTCCTCTCGGCGCGCACGTCCCCGCGTCCTACGCGGGATCGCACCCGTTCCAGAGGCACTCCCTGCCGGTGTCCCCGGTGGGACTGTACGCCGCTCACATGGGATACAGTATGTACCACCTGGCTTGACGGGGGCTGCAGGATGAGGGACCGCGGGACAGACACAAGGACTACTCTGTGAAGGCCCCGTCAGAGAAGGGCCCCCTCCGGACCGCTGAGGTGACACTGCAAGCAACTTCCCAGAGGGGAGCTCAGTGTCACATCTGGTCAGGGGGATGAAGACTCCTAAGAGACCCCCTTCTGAGGACCTTGAAGTTAGTCCACTTCTCTTGACCTCGCCAGTAAGTTCACACACTGCAAAAAGAATCCAGCTTTGTTGGTCATTTAATCTAAAGTCTTAAAAACTAAAATAAAGAAAGTCTCGCTTTAGAGAAAGATGGAGACATTGAGACTAAATGACTTGAAGATGGACGTTTTGGAGGTGGAAACTTGTAGCGAGAGAGAAGTATGGACAGTAAGGTGAAAGAAATAGGGCTCATTTTCAGACTATTCCAACAACAAACGTCTTGGTCAGGCAATAAGGGCTTCAATGGGCCGCTGTCACAAAACAAAATCCATACTTTCTCTCCCTCTTTTTCCCTTTTGACATTTATATCAATGCACAACCATCGCGGGTTTTTTAAACCCATTTAAATGTGTCCTCTTTGAGAACTGCAGCATTTGTTTTTATGACAGCACTGTCTGTTGTCGGATTGATTCCCTTCGGAAGGGAAATGTGTACTGTAAAATAATGTATATTTGAAAAATATCCTCATTTATATTATGAATATATTTGTGACATAACTTAACAATAAATTGTTTTATTCTTTTTCATGAAGACTGTTCGTTTTGACTGACATTTGTTAAATATTTGATTTTACAAGGGAAAAAAGGTTTTTAAAAATATTTGATGTGAATTTAAGGAAAGCTTCACGACTTTTTTTTGTTTATTTAGGTTGATGTTTGTTTTATTGTTCAAACTTAAGCACATATTTTTAGATTAACCGTAAAATTATTAGGAGTCATTAAAAAATCAGGAGAAATGATAAAACAAGGATGAAAGCTGCAACAATCCTTCAGTCATCGTGATTTTATGAAAAAGGCCCAGAGGTTTGTGTAACTGCTGCTGAGTCCGTGGCACCACGTGCGCACGCGCATGTGGGCATTTCGCTGCCGCCGCGTGCGCTGTGAGTTTAAACTTGTCACATGTTATTTGGTGGAATGTATTGCCACAGCTGTCACCTATTGCTTCAAGACAACTAGCCCAGATTTTTGTTGGCGCCAGAAGAGTTTAAAGGGTGGAGATGGAGGTGGGGGTGGGGGGTGGGGGGGGTCGTTTTGCTGACTTCAAAACGAACCGATAAATATTGGAGATTGCCTCTGTGGACCAAGTTCCTCGTAAACAGCCCGCTGGAGTGTCATTATGTGTGTTTAGGGTGTAAACTGAGCCCACTGACACCGCTTTGTTAAAATGGGGGGGGGGGGGGGGGCGGGGGGGGGGGGGGGGGGGGGTGGCAGGAGCCATTTACCTGCTTCTACTTTATGAATATTATTAAGGGGAAAAAAATCAGAACCTAAACTTGAAGTCATTTTCTGTCATCAGGAAGAGTTAAATGAGAAAAGAGGGATCAGATAGAGGGGGGGGGGGGGATTACAGGCCACTCCACGGCAGTTTTAAAAGGCTTTCTCTGGACTTTCCTGCCATTCAGGCCGGGGTTAAACTGGAGTAAAATAATTGCTGTAATGAGCAAAGGCAATCTGCCGCAGACAGAGGCCGGCTCCAGCGAGGCTGTAGCTCCAGGCAAGGCGGAACTTTTATCATTCCTAAAATGTCAACGGGGGACTGGGACGGGCAGCACTTCTCCTGCAGCTCGCTGCCATTTCCTCCTCTGCAGCTCTGACAAGCTGATGTCCCCCCCCCACAAAAAAAAAAGAAGCTGGCTCAATTCCCACAAGAAGCTTTTCCCAAAGTTTGTTCATTTAAAAGGTTTTCCTTCCGAGTTGGAATTTTATTTTTTCTGCTCTCAGCTTCATTTTATCTGCTGCATGAATTAATACATAATCCCTGACAATGCCTGGAAATCACACGGATGAATGCTCTACCTGAAAAGAAGAGAAACTTGACACAAAGGAGCCAAAGGGGATCGGTCTTTTCTTCTCAACTCTTTCATTCTTTTGCCCCCCCCCATCCTGCTCTCTATCTTGCCCGGGGCCAAATGCAAAACAAAAGTCACTTGTTTATATCATCCAAAAGATCACAGGAGGCTTTTTAGACTCCGTAGCAAAAACCTCTTGATCCCCAAGAGAGGCAAATGGGTTATTAGATTGAATAAATGATTATGAATGAGGAGGCATTTAACCTTTATTTACGTTTCATGGCCTGCAGCGTTTTCCTGTTTGTCTTTAAATGTTTCATGTTGTTGCTTTCATCGCACATCATCCCATCATCTTTAAAAAATTGGTTTTAATCCTCTTGGTGACACTTTTTAGTTTTCTTTGAGTTTTTTTTATTTTTTTTATTTTGCAACAATATTTAACTGACATGTTGAAAAACATTTAATTTAAAAAAGTCATTTTTAGATGCGCCAAGTCTGGACAAATGAGGAAAAGTCACCAAGAAACTGGATATTTGATTAGATTTGATGGTTTTAACATTAACTCTGAGTCAAGGTAAGTCTTGCATATAAATTCTGTATTGGATTAAGCTTTGTTGCTGTTTATTACAGTATTTTCAAGTGGAATCCTGAGTGTGCAGCCCAACTTTCTGACAGATCCCACACCACCACCTTCTGTTCACAGGCGGATTAACATAAGTCACCTTCTTCACCACTTTAATAAAAAAGGCATCAAGTTTGCGCTTATGAAAACACACTGAGATGGTTTTTTCCATTCTTTAATGTATGATCTACAGTCATGAAGGACAGTGATCACATATCCTCTGAGGTAACCTGCTTGGCAATTTAAGGGGCCCCAGTGCTCCATGCTGGAATATAAAATCACTATAAAATATTTTTTAATCTGCTGGATCAAACGTTGACATGTGGTGATATGAGCATTTTCGCTCCATTTTGTTGTATTTTTTTTCACGATCAAAGGTGAAAAAAAGAAGAAAATTTAGAAATATTTAGTATATAAATTGATATTCCTGAATAATGTGGCTCGTCTTGTGTGTTTCTGTGACGTCTGCTTTATAAATTAATAAAAGAATTAATGACACACGTTCTTGCATTTAGGTTTGTACAATTCAGCAGGAAGTCTTGGCCTCATAATACATGTATGTTAAAAAGCAGAGCTAAAAGAAAGCCATCATCACCAATTTCTTTGTGGATGTCTCTACCAAAAAGAGCAATAAAAGCAAGAATAAAATAAAAAATAAAAAAGCAGCCTCCTGCAGAGAACCAGATGTTCTCATGTGCAGGAATTTACAAGAACATTACAGTGCATGTTCCCCCTCCCCCTTTTTCTTTTTTTAAAGTGTTGGTTGTCAATATTTAAGACAAATAAAAGCTGTGGTCTGGATAAATGGGTCATTGGTGAGTTGTTATGGTTCCGCAGCAAACTTCTGCAGGAGATGTTCATAAGAAAACAAAATGAAAAGAAAAAATATTACTGCCTTTCTCTCTCTTCAGCATTGTAGGAGCCATGATGCAAGTAATTTTATATTTATGAGTATGCGGTTATGTGCAAAGTCCACTGGCACTTGGATGGTGGGTGTGCAGCTTTAGGTGTGTATTCTGTGGTTACAAAAAGTTGAACTCACCTGCGCGCACTACCTGCTCTGGAGGATGAAGAGTTAGGATGAGCTTGTTTTTTTTTTTTTTTTAGATCAGCTGCGCCTTCGTCATGCATCATCTCCTCTGCGTTGCTTACAATCCTCACAAACACTGAATAATATTTAATAGATAATCCCACGTTTTGACCTGGAAAATAAACAAACATGAGATATAGGAGGTACATTCTCGTGCACAGTTAGCTGCACACTATCATCATCATGTTAAGTCTGTTCCACAGCCTTCTTGTCTGTAAACTTGCAGGTTTTGACAGTAAGTCCACTAGAGGGCAGCAGTGTCATCAAAGTTTGGGGTGTTCTCAACACTAGGGGTTCAAAAGATCACAACCAAGTCATTGTCTGTTAAACAATTAATTAATTTACCAAAGCTGAACAATATAAAAAGTCCTCTATAGTGTCCTGATTACCTCAACCTGTAAAAACAACTTTATAGGATGCATTTACTGCAGACTGGGGGGGGGGCGGGGGACGACTGGGTTTACTATATAACAGCCTCAGTCCAAAAGTAAATTTACTGAGAAGCATAATTATTACAAATAGCGTGTTAGGTGTGCCAGCCATCTTTTGGAAATCAAGGGAGGAAAGCACTTTTTAATGAGCACTAATGAAACAACATTTCTTTTAAAATGCTATAAAAGTGGTAAATGTGATGGAAAATTGCCTGAAAACCCCATAAACTAATCGGAATCACAAAATGCATCACAGATCCTTTAATGTAAATGGGCTTGTGATGTGTTCTTTACAAGGAAATTTGTAAAGAACACATCACAACGGAGCAGAGAATGATTACTGTCACCTCCAGGCTGGAGCTGATTTTTTTTTCTTTTCTTTTCCTGAGCAGAGTTTCGCGTCTTTAGTGCAGCGTCACTGAACATAAAATTGTTCAATTACCTGGCTGCCTGCAGTTTAAATGTTCTGCTCTCGTTTTGCATTAAAAGAAGGTGCATTGCATGGCTTTATAATCATGATTAATAAGAACAGCAATTAAGCTTTATAACCCCACAGTGGGCAGGTTGCCTAACAAGCCACATGGTGCTGACTAACAATTTCGGTTTTGCAGGGTTAATTAGCTTTGAGGCTTTCAGAAGCTAGAACTTGATCCTTGGCACAAAGACAAATATGCTTATTGCCGCATGAGTCAAACTGTAATTAAACATCAGATTGCTAAGTGGTTTTAAAATGATTAGTATTCTTCAAAGGATGGTGGGACTGAAGGTTTATTAGCTTAGCTCAGATTTGATGACAAAAAAAAAAAAAAGAACAACTGGATCCAGATTTATTGTGGATTATGATGTGATCTTCTTCCCATGTTTTAGCTGCAGGTTGTTTTTATAGATAAACACATATTGGATCACATCTTGGCCTTGCTTTGGAATGAGAAAACATCACAGTTTGCAGATACCTTCCCCTCAGAGAAATAAATAAATTCCAAAATCCTAAAATTTGGTATTAAGTATAGTGTCACAAAATACACACAATGCGATAGAAGAGCTTGTACTAGTATGGTTAGAAGTAGCTTTGTACCCAGGCTGAAGCAATCATGGCATTGATGGAGCAGTTTACTCCTGGACAACTGGAATCACCTCCTGTTAGACCACGAACAGGATGTTTTACCAACCGAAGTAAAAGTCAAAGAGACCCCTGATGATCCTCATCCTGGAACTGTGCACTTTTCACATGCTGGAACCACAGCATCGATCCCACCCAGAGTTACCACATCAACTCTCACTCTTCTATCATCCACAAGTCCTGTGAAATGTGGCCGGCTGCAAAGTTGTGGATGCTAATGAAGCCTCATGCAGGATATTTTTCTGTGATATCCAGCATTTCAGCAAAACTTCCAACATTCAACAGCAAAAAGAGCAAAGCTGCAGCAGGAACTGTGGCTGCTTTGGAAGCAAATTTGCTAACATGCAAGGTGCAATTTGTAGAAGGAAAAGCTTGTTTGCACAGATAGACAGATCAATCAGATCTTTTATAAACGTGTTCAGACACGCAGAGTCGGTGGATAAATAATCCAGCGATATAAAACAAACATTGTGACATTTTGATTGTTACCTCCATTAAATGTAAAACTGTCTGGTGGCTCAGCTACGCCTCCAAAGAGCCAAGAAGTTGTCAAACAAGTTTGTGTTGCCAGCACCACATAGCTTTACCACAAGATAATCACTCAAGGCTCATCTGACAAAAAGCAGTTGGATGAATGTTGACTGGAACGCACAACATCGCAGATAAATTTAACCCCTTCAATGCTAGTGCTCCTAAAGCACACCTACAACTTGTTCAGTAGGCTGCAGATGCAACACTGTTTATTTCTGTTGCACAAAGTTCAGAAATGTAGCTCAGCATTTAACAAACAGTTTAATAATTTCAGTTTTAATTTGTTTGACAAAAAGCAGCAACAACCCCCAATTTAAAGTTAAAGTACAACTTTTTCATGGTTTTCTCGCTTCGCCTTGGCAAATGGTTTCGTAACCTTCTTGCCCAGGGGTATTCAACTAGATCACACGACTGGGTCCAGCAGGTTTTCTATGTATCCCTGCTCCAACACAGCTGACTCAAATGAATAAGTCTTTTTGCAGAACCTGATAGGCTGTTAGATCCATTAAATTTGATTCAGGTGTGTTGAAGCAGGAATACATGGGAAACCTGCTGGATTCCGACCTCATAGGACCGAGCTGCCCCTGTTTTAGCCGTATCCAGGTAGTTAAGAGGCTCAGAAATGTAAGAAATATCAACGCAAATGAATAATTCATCTGAGTGTATTTATAAATTTTAGTTTGTATATTTAGTTTTAAACCAGTAAAAATGGCAGTTAAAACTAAGTTAAAACTTTCGCTGACACTAAGGTTGTAGCTGCTCCTCCTGGGGTCTGCACACTACTAAGTGTGATAAAAAACATGACATGTCACAAAAATATAGTAATCATGCATTACATCTGATCCAAATACACATGCATGGCACCAGCATGACACCTAAAATAGATGTAAGAAAATTACTTTACCAAGTGAGATTGGGATAAAAACATACCTGTTAAAATCACTTAAAATAAAGTTGCTTAATGAATAAAATATTCTCTCTGGAGTTTTTTGGGGTTTTTTTTTGTTTTTTTTGTTTTTTTGTTTGGTTCTTTAAATAGCTTTGCAGGGTACGTTAGTGATCATACCAGAAACACACCTCAATCTGACCTGCCCGACTGGAAGGCTCCTTCTGAACGTACCTCAAACTAAACGTATGATGTTTAAGGGTAAACATGCTACAAATGACAGTCGATTTTACTTCAGAGGTTCTGGTTTTTTTTAAAAAAGTGTCAAAGATGGGCATTTATTTGGACAGGAGTGTCCAGCTCTGGTCCTTGCGGGCCATGATCCTGCAGGTTTTCCATGTGTCCCTGCTCCAACACACCTGACTCAAACTAATCAGTCACTGTGCAGAACTTCATTGGCTGTTGGATCCATTTAGTGGAAGCCAGGTGTGTTGGAGCAGGGATACATCAGAAACCTGCAGGACAGTGGCACTCGAGGACCGGCGTTGGACACCCCCTTACTATGAGACAAACATATTAATAATGTTGTTTAGAAAATGGGTTCTGAGATCTCAGGTCCTAGAATAAAATCCTAATACCTTCGCCCTGCCTGTAGACTTGGCCATTAATTTTATCACACCTTGATTACTTGATTCCCTACAGTACAGAGAGCCTTCATGCCAGTCCCTCTTAAAGCAGAAAAGAGGCTGGTGTTTAATTTACCGGGTTTCTTTATAAATATCTGGATATGCAGGAAGCCAAATAGTTTATACTCTCTCGTAATTTATATGCAAGATCAACTGCACTACTTAGGTAGGCTACTAGAGGTTATACCACCAAAAAAAACAAAACAAAAAAAAAAACAGATGCTTTACAGAGATCTGTAATGTACAAAGACATCACAATGTATGTTGCTTAACTCAGTAATACGGTCTGCTGTAAATACTGAAAATAGCAAAGATGCAAAGCAACCTCCATGTTGCTGTAAGCCTTTACATCAGCACAGTGTGAGAATTACTCCCATCTAGTGGTTTGCTTCCTGAATGCAAACAACAAGCATTGCTCTCTGGAGCCTCGCAGTTCAGTTCAATTCAACTTTATTTATATAGCATCAAATCACGGCAATGCCATCTCAAGATGCTTTACAGAGAGAAAAAAAACATAATGAATGTCAATTCATAATAGCCTATATATGGAAACCAACAGATTGAGTTGGAGGGTCCAACTCAATCTCTCATCCTGAGGAAGCACACTGGCAACAGTGGGAAAGAAAAAACTCCCTTTTAACAGTTTAAGTGCCTTCTTACCGCTACGGAAGCCATGGAGAGTCATAAATGTGAAAATGTCAACATCTTGGACAAGTTGGTGATAAAGTACAAACTATACATAACCCTGCTTTGTTATTGGTGCCAATAAGTTACAATCTGCCCTCCATGTGTTTGGTACCAAGCTACTGTTAATGGCTAATTTCATCCTGTGAAATAGTTTTTCAGACCTACAGACTCAGAGATCATCTGATCTAAAGGCAATGAAGAGGAAGACAAAGATGAAGAGGCAGTTAAGGCTGGTATGATTTCTGTGAAGAGTAACAGAGACTGAAAATGGTTGCAACAGAGCTTTTCTACTGCTAACTAACAAATTAGCATCTCTGTCGTTTTATACAGCAAGTAACAGTAAATGATGCGACTCAAACGGGAGAATAAAGTAGCTGCTGGACTTCCTGCCCTGTTTCTAACATTATGCAAAAATAAACTTCACTGTTAGGTTGCATTAACTTACCTGTCCAGCAGAAAGCTGCAACCTCTGTATCAGTACTAAAGACTCCATGAAAAAAAACCATGCAGATTCTCCTTTTTGTTCCAGTTATTTCTTTTTCTTTTCTTGGCTATTTTTTCTTCCCTCTTGCGGGCCAAAAAGTATGAATGGTCATCCATTCCAATAGAAAACAGCAGGTTGAATTATCCACAGTCTTCTTGGCTTGTCTTCCCTCCTTCCCCAACAGCAACAGCTAAAACGCGTCATGTAACAAGTTTGTCCCGTTTTGGGTTCCGTATATAAAGGTGGCGATGCTCTATGGTGGTTTTCTAAAACCTATTCTTAAGCCACGAAAACGCTTTCATTTGTATGCGATTGTAATTTGACTTCAATAAAATGCGTATTTATTAACTTGATACTTGACTTTTGCTAATAAAAAGCCTAATAAGGAACGTACTGTACCTTTAAGGGCAGAAACGCTACCAAACACGCAGATTTCAGCAGGATGAGCACCTGTTCATTCATTTAATGGATGTTGAACTAAACCCATTTTGCAATTCATTTAGAAACAAATAAGCTGTGTTTGTATGTTTATATGATCAATATTAGACAACTGTTAGCATAGCAGCCACTTATTTTGTTGCTCCTTCTGCAATAAGCAACAGCATGTTCTGTTGAGTTTTCGAAAATGTCGTATTAAAGAAGCTATTGTAGATGTATGAACGTTCATTTGTTATGATGTGCAATGCAGCATCGCCTTGCTTGGAGAAAATAGCATTTCTACTATTTTCTATGTCAGTGCTTTAGAATAAACAGCATTTTTGAGGACCAACATCAACATTATGCCAGAGAGAAACATAACTCACCGAAATCCCTAAGTCCCCACAATGTTCATGCATATTTAGAAGACACATTCTGGGAAATGTTTATCAGAACACTTTCAGTCTGTTTGTCCATGTAGTAACTCCAGTTGGAGCAACAGAGGGCAGCAAAGTCCATGACTTCAATCTGTAGTCTTTCTCCTAAATTATAACAGGAATATAAAACGGTTAAAATAAAATACAACTGCTTATAGGCAGAAAAAGTTGTACTTTCTCTAATGTATGTGTCTAAGGACAGTGTCTGTCTTGTGTAAAAGCCATTTTAACTTGGAGGAAAAAGTAAATCACATTTAAAGGCATAACCACGTATTTAATTAGGCTTGTAGAAGGTCTTGACACTTTGCCAGCGTTTGCTCAACATACAAATTTGCCTAATTTTTTAACATAAAAAAACAAACAAAAACAAACTGTCTCAATGTAGTAAATTAATAAGTACTTGCTTAATGATTATGACACTTGTAAAGAAAACAACATGTATAAGAGCTGAAACAAAAATAAAAAGGTTTATTACATTTAAAGCATTGTTGTGTATTGATTGTATCACTAAAGAAAAACATGTTTCTTGTTTGTATGATGGTTTTATTTTTTGTTACACAGGAGCTTAAATTTCACCCAGCAGCAGCACAGCTTGTTTGGTTTAAAACTACACAGGGACATCCAGAGGGAACATGCTGTCCTGCTAAATGTGACTTTAGGACATTTATTTCTTGCATAACATTTTCAACCACCATGTTTAACCCCAGATGTTTACAGGACACCTTCTAGTACTTCTTTAGGATAATTTACTCCAACTAAAGTTCATGGTAACATAACATATTTCTCTTAATGACACATAAACCTTTGATTAGCCCTGCTATGTAAGCAGCGCTTAAACCCAGCTCACAAACATCTCTTATTGGTTTATTATTATAAGGTTTCCATCGGCATGGTTGGCATTCTGCAAATTTCCTGTGGAAAGTTCTGCTCTCCTTGCTGGAATGTAACCACACATGTCCACTAACATGAGTCTGTAGCTAAACCAGCCAGTAGGGCAAGCTACTGTGTGCGCATGATGTGCTAACATTGCATGTGAAAGAATGGAAGCATTGGTGATGAATGGTACACGTGTTACTGTTCTACATTTTGCAGCTGTAGATTTTTATGTATGCTGGAGCTCAGTGTGACTCTTTCATCTGCTTTGAGTGCTGCTCATCTCTCTTCTTGCAGTAACTGGAGCCTGTCTTCTGCAAAGTGGGGGGTGCTGCGTCCAGTATCAATAGCATCACAGTCATCTATGAAAAACACCAAGTCCTGCAGAGAAAAGAAAAACGTGTATGTGGTCAAGTTGCTCCAGTTCACAAACGCAGATCCTGTGGTGAAACTTCTGATACATGCATTATTTAAAAAAATAACAAAAACAATACCACATTTTCACATACAATATTTCACTTCTTTAGACCTGTACAGAGAAACTTTTCTTTGTCTTTAATATTATTTGACTTTTTATTCATTCTATGTGTTTATCTGAAAATTTTCTTTACTCTGCCACTCACTGAGGAATAAACAATGTGTTGGGGGACTCTGATGTCTACTGATATGTCCAAATTGTAAATTTATCCTTCTTGTCTATGAATGTTGTAGAAAAACAGCCTTTAAATGGGCATCCACTGCAGTGGACATGATGCATCACAAGCAGGGAAACTCTTACCCGATAACAAATTTTGGTTATGATGGTGTACAAATTCTGCATTTTCCGCCTCAGCATGACCATCCTGGGTCGGTCCTTGCAGTCCTGGCTGGGATGGTTCAGCACCACATAGAGAAAGTCACGAAGCTTGTTGGTGATGCACGAGTTCTAGACAGAGAACAGGATTTTAAAGCAGTCGGTGTACGTAGCTATAGTTTTCTTGTTGTTATTCCTTATCAGAGATTTCCTTCATCAAAAGTCACAGTTTGCAAACTGCAACCAGTAATTCATCCGATTGGGAATCCAAAACATGAAAACAACAGGTGCCCATCAGCAAAGACCCGTTTGATTAAATGTACAATTAACTATAGTTTCACTTCTACTACTTCTAATATTACACAAAAGAATAACAAAAATAAAGAAAGACAACAGTCTCCATAAGTATTTTAAGAGACCTGTATCACACAGTTTATGTCAAACTTACATGCACATCAAGGAAGATTGTAGGAAGAACTTCTGCGCAGGATTTCTGCGGCCAAACAAACAAGATTATTATTAGATTAAATTCCAGAAAAAGTAAAGTGGAATAAACTTAAATAACATACGGTGCGATGGTAAGTGTGGATTTTATCCAGAAGAGTCATGATTTCTTTGCTCAGGTCGAGAGCTCTGGAGTAGCAGGTCGGAGGTGCGCAATCCGTTTGACGCACAAAGCTGAAGAAGCACACGAGCGCTGCGAGTCCCAGCCGCATGTCGGCAACACTCCTCCGCTCAGCTCTACGGGTCCAACTGCTGGTGCAGTCGTTCAAGAAGGGCAGAGGGAGACTGGTGCATTTCTTTAGGATGGAGTGGTTTTAAGAACCACGGAAGATGACGTAAAAACGCTGCGGAGCGCAGAGAAACATCCGCAGGAGCGCAAATCAGACAAAAGGACTGATGTTATCCTGCTGCCTGCAGAGCCACAGATTTCAGCCATGGTCAGGGATTGTTTTTCTTTCTAGTTTTACTGACTGGTCAATACATATAGTAAGATTTTAAAACAATGTTTAAACAGGCAAATTTCACGTGGGAGCTTCATCTGCGGTCATTAAAAGAGGAAAAAAATGTGAAAATAATCGGAAAAATAGTTGTTTTTTTTGTATAAAAATACAAATGTGCAAAGTAAAGGTTTCATATGTAAAGATCAAAAAATAACAGGATTAATTATAACTATTATTTGTTCTGAATACATGGTGAAAACTGCAGAACAGATAAGGACTGAAATGTGGAGCCTGTGGAAGAATGGATTACCTTTGTAATCATTTCTGTTTACTTGTTCTTTGTCTTCCAGTTTTATCTACAATAAATTAAAAACACCTGGTTGCAAAGTGAAAGACAAAAAACACGAACTTCATTTTGAAAATGAAGGACTTGTGTTCTTTTGTCTGTTTTTTTTTTTAATTTATACTTTAATGTTTTTTTTTTTTTTTACTGCATTCAGCCAAATTGCTTACCTCTTTTCAACCACCAGACCACTTTATGTCTCTGGTACCTTTCTGAAGAATGTTTTTAAAAAAAAAAACAAAAAAAAAAACAAAAGAACAAACTTTATTCCTGCATGTCAAGCAGCTACAATTCCTGAAATCTTCTTTAAATTTGGATGTGAAAACGTTCAAATGAAAGCAATAACTCTCTTCTTTGAACTCATTTTCACTTTTTAAAAGTAACTTTTGTATGTTTTCAGTAAACGGTTGAAATAACAAAAAACTGCAGAAACAAGAAGACAGAAATGGTTAAAGATGAAGTCAGCTGCCTTTACTTGAAACAAAGCCAGAGATTACATTTATGTAGAAAAGTACATAAAATACACTTTTTCTGCTACATATTTAAACTATCAATTTAATTAGAATTTACATATTTCATATATTATAATAAAATAACAATAATTAAACTTGGAAAAGACAACGTAAGTAAGTCATGGCTGGGTTGCTGGAGCCACTGAGCTTTTCTTGAAATTAAGGAAATTCCGCTTCTTTTTTCTTTTAGGGGCATCCACGCTGTCACGTGGTTCAGGTGGATCCCGAAATACAAACAACCTTTCTCCAGTGGCAGTGCTGCCCAGTGCCCTGCAGGCAGAGGCTGAAGTCATGTCGTCATCTGTTCTGCTGCTCAGTGCTTCCTTCACCGCGTCCACTCCGTCACTCTGCTGGGGCTTAGCGGGCACGCTTGATTTAGAAATAAGCTGTTGTGGTTTGGTAAAACTGTCCTGCTTTCCTTTCTCCTCGGCTATCAATGGTGCGGCGTCTCTTGGAAACAGGAGACAGGATCTGGGAAGCAGTTTTTCCATCAGACTTTGCCTCTTTTCCTGGAGTCTGCGAGATTTGGAGTACAAAGGAGCTGTTGTTAGTGGGATTGGAGTGTTCAAGTGATTACCTCATGCATGTATTAACAGCAGCCAAACCACAAATCTCCTCTGTTGAAAGGCATATTTCACTTCAATTTGGGATTCGTCAATGACGTTGGTGACCATTGATCTACAAATTAGCCTTGGTGGTAGTTTAAACAAATGGCAAATAGCAGAAAAACAAAAACATGCTGAACGCACCTCTCTGTTTCCATAACCCTGCTCGACATATTCAGCATATTCTTCTGCACCACAGCTTCCCTCAGCTTGGCAGGAAGAGTGACGTTCAGGTCAGCAGCACACCTGGACAAAATGTCAGAAATATGAACCTTTGTGCCTTTCAAAAAGTATATTAATGTGAATGCCCATGAGCCATTGCCTCACTTCAACCATTCAAATGTCAAACTGTTCAGGTCATTCGGGAGATGTGTGCCTTGACTTTTGGTCCTTCTAACATGTAAACTTTTCAAGTTATTAACATTTTTGCCAAATGTTAAAATCCTCTCCAGTGATTGGACAAAACGGAAGTCAGCTCAGCAATTGGTCCATTTTGTGCACCAGTACACAGGTACACATACAAGGCACAGGTTCAAATGCAGCGTTTAACATATTAAACAAGCTGTTGCTTGTGTGATGGCATGCAGTTCTGCAGGCTGCTCAATGGGAACAATTGGTCTCAGCTGCGCACTGCAAGGAGCAAAGGAATTCATTTGCAAATGTCACAGTTAAATATGAAGGATTTGTCCCAACAATGCTCCCTGTAACATTTCAACACTTTGATAAATCTTAAACATATTAAACAAAGTTTTTCACATTGAACAAAGTCTTTGACATCTTCACTGGAGTTTAGTTGAACCTTGTACTTGTTTTTGCAATCCTGCTAATTACACCCTGCTGGAAGTGAAAAACAAAGACATGCCCATCCCAATTGAAAATAATGTCAACGTTTTTTCCAAGGTGCAACTAAGTGTACTACTGGTGTAGTGAGTAAGTCAGTGTGCTTTAATACAGAAGTTCATGGGTTCAATTCCAATGTTGGGCAATTGGAGAAAATTTCAGTTGAGCTTTTTTTTCAATTTCTGATACTTATGCAATTTCATCTCAAACATTCAGCATAGTTCAATAAATGGGCATTCACAGTTGCTATTATTTCAATAATAGCTGTTTCCAGTATTTCTTTGAAATTTTCATCATAATAGAGCAAGAATTATTAGATCCGGGTCTGGATTTTGGTGATTCCTGCAGTAGACAACGCTAACCACAATGCATCTCTTTCATAGAAAGATCCAGCAAGAAAAACTGGTAAAATCAATTAATAACCCAGAAAAACTTTTTGACAAAAAAGCCAACAAGGCTGTTTTTCAAAGAATTATCTGTAAAGTGTAAAACTGTTTTAAAAATCCTGCTTTTGTATTTCAGGATGCATTTGGGTGCGATTGGGGACTCGGCTCCGTTGGAGGGGGGTGTATCCATGTGGACTGAGATCCTGTTCACGCTCCAAACCACTGGAATAATATATCCCCATTCCCACCAAAGGTGGCGCTGCACTAGTATTTAGCAAAAGAGACGACAAGAAGAAGAAAACTGTTCTGGAAACTTTTTTTTCCCATTTTTTTTTTATTGTGTCTTATGCAAGTATACTGCAGAAATACACTGCAACAATGGACACAGTATGAACACCAGATGAGGCAGAGGTGCAATATCACAATCGCTATATGTTTACCCACAATGCAATGCTACACCAAATGCAGGAAGTGACTTTTTTTGTAGTCTGCTTCCTGTATTTGATCCGCTTGAAACGGATCGAGACCTGCGTTTGTAGGCCGACCGAGTCCGCTTCTTTGATCTAAATCAGAATTCTTTTGACGCATTCACATTTTCCCAAACAAAGCAGACTTTCAAAGCCAGCGGATGGGGATTCAGATCAAAAAGGCTGATGTGAACATGATGTGAACATGAAACTTTACACGTCATGAGATCTCAGTACTTGTCACTCCACTTAAAGCTGGTGAAGTTAATGTTGGGGAGCTAGCAAAATTTGAAAGTGGCACCCTGTCTTGGCTCCTCCCCCTTTAATCAATAATCTGACTGAGACACACCTGGTCGCCCGCCCCACACTCCATCCCCCACCCGACCTGAACTTGCACATCGCAGCAGAAGGCTTTTTCCACTCCACCAGAGGAAATACATTATGCTAATATTTACTCCAAACAAGGCCAAAGAAAAGCAAACTTAAAACATCAACAACAATACATGTTCATGTAAAACTTCATAAGCTCTATCTGTCACTACGCATCGTTACTTTTCCTTCACATAAGTGTGACTTTTTTCACATCTTTGACAAACATCAGCCAAACTTCAGGTCTTTGTACTGAGATGCAGCCTGATACTTCAGCAGCAAAAATCACCTTTAAATAAAATCATATCATGGTCTGGGTGAATACTCGATTCTGATTAGTTGCAGGGTGTCCATTAAAAAGTGATATAGGACACCAGTTAAAAAAAGTTCTGTCAAATATTGCAACAGTATCTGCTGTTTTTTATGTATGTTTTTATGTATATTTGATCTTTTTAATGTTCATGAGTGGTGTCTGTCCGCAGTCACTCCACGCCCCATGCAGCTGTCGCTGGTACCCACACGGTGATTTTAGAGGACAGGCTCCGCTAGCTGAGGGGCAGTTCAATGGCGGAATCTACTACTGAGGGGAGTGCTTCTTTACTTTCCTGAAGTCACAAAGGAAAGATCTCAGACTCACCTAGCTTTGCATAATGTGGGACCTTTAAGAGTGTGTTTCAACATGTTGGAGGGAAAGGAGAGATCCCACTGATTCTGTCAGCTTTTGTTAGCTTTGATCACTGTATTTTCTTCTTTAGAACAGTCACATATGTTAAACAGTTGCTGGCTCTGACATTTTTTTGTGTTTCCGCTCACTGCAAGATTTCAAATAAACTGATATGATCAAGTATCAAAGGAAAAGTACACCTTCTACGTTACGCTGAACGCCACCAATCACCTAAATTCTCCTGAATAAGAGTTAGGCTACTGCTGATAATGGTTCATTTCTCCTCTGCAAACTAAAGAGCTGAAAAAGACCAGAAAAACATGTGTTGCATATTGTTCCAGACAGAGCACGTTCATTCCCTTGTACTTCAGCCAGACAGCTCGATTCCTAAGTGACCTCATGCTCGAGACATTATTCATCAGCAAAGTAATCCAAACTCAGCAGGAGATGGACAACTGTGTTCCAGCACATCAGGAAGAGAGGGAAATTAAATGACAGTAAAATCATTTATCTCTCTATCATGCCTTGGGGGAAGGGGCGGGGGGGGGAGTATTTTTCAACAAGCAGCTTTTTTATTCAATCATGTCGAGAACTACTCTGTCAAACCACAGAAACTGGAACAATAAGTGCACAAAAACATCCACAGATCAACTACCAAAGCAAGTTCAAAGACATGGTGTGATGCACTTAATGGATGACTTTCCCAGCATTCAAAAAAATTTTTTAAACTGGAATACAATATTTTGGTGTTATTACTGCAGATAGTACGTTTGGGACTTGGCATGCAGAACAGATTTATAAAAGTAATCCATCAGGAGCACATGCTGCAAATCTGTACAATCTGAAGTTGTTTTTGTGAAGTTTTCATTTTTTCAAGTTGAGTTATTTCTGTAAAATAAAACTGAAGAAAACCACTGACACGTGCATAGTCATAGAAGTATTAACAAATGACACATATAAGCACTGTACCTGCCTTTTTCACGTTACTTTTAAAGGCAGAGTATGTAAGATTTCAAGGTGATTCTTTCCACCACCAGGTAGCAAACACCAGGTCGTGAGCAAAACCACAAAACTGCTACCTCCACAAACGACCACAGGTTGACAGTAATGAGCAAAACTCACCCCTCACCCCTCTTCCTTGCCAGCTCCAATGAGGGCAGGAATCGCTCGTGAGCTGTAGCTCAGAGCCGCTCTGCAATAAATGGGCTTATACTCCCCCTACTGGTGGAAAAAAAGTACTTTTTTTTACTGGTCAGAAAACATTCAAGAAGGGTCTTTGTCATTAATTAAGCTTCTAATTTAATAACGCATCAAATATGGACAGACTGGAACCTACATGTTTGGAAAAACTATCTAATTATGATTATAGTTATTTTTTTAGTTAATTTATTTTGAAAATATTGAAAATCTTACATACTCTATCTTTAAAGGCAGTGGCAGCGTGGACTTTTTGTACGCACTTCCAAAACCCAAATAAAATAAAAAGGGAAAGGATTTAGAAAATAATAATTTATTTTTCTTGAAACAAAAAATAAAATAAAGGTGGATCATTTTTTTCCAGTTAAGAAAAACCAACAAAACGCCTGAAAGTGGTCAAAAAAATCTTTTTATCCTGTCTCACCAACTGACTTTATCCTGTCTCACCAACCCCCCCCCCCCCCCCCCCGACATTACATAAATGACCTGTCTTACCTCACCGTTCTCACACTCACCAAAAAGCTAATAACAAACATTGAATAAAAATGTATCTGTGTAACATAAGCGAATATACTAAAATATAATACAAAAAATCATTTAATTTATATAACAACCATTTCTCATAAAAGAAACAAAACCACATAAATGGCCTCTACAAGCATAATTACTGCAATGAAAAGATAGCTGCTGCCCCAGAAGATGAAAATAGCCGTTGCAGGGGGTGGTTGGGGTGGGGCGCGGATGATCTGGATTAAAGTGTGGAGTAAAACTAGGTTAAAACACCACTGCAGGTGCCATTGGTCCGGATCCAGGAAGCTTGCTAGCATTAGTGGTATAATAATTTGTTTACTTAAAAAAGTTTTAAAACAGTGAAAAGTCTTTAGCCAAACATATCTGAGGAATTACACATATCAGTGAACATGGTGTAATGTTGGTACGATCCATCCATCCATTTTCATGGCTGCTTCGTCCCAGAGGTGAAGAAGAAAGTAGAAGTCCTGTCCTGCTGCTGTTCCAACCAAACAATAAACCAGGTGAATTTAATCAGCTCAGCTCCACTGCAGGTAGATGAGCCGGTGAAAACACCTGTACTAAACGCATCGGTAGATCCAAAAACATGGCAGGACTTCTACTTTATTTTTTACTTCTACTTCATAAACCTCTGCTTAGTCCAATTACGGGTTGTTGGGGAAGCGGGAGGCTATTCCAGCAATCATTAGGTGAGGAGCAGGGTACATCCGGGACAGGTCGTCAGGTCGTCCATCACAGGGCCACATAGAGAGACGAACAACCATCATGCTCACACTCCCTCCTAGGGGCAATTTAGAGTAACCAATTAACTTAAAATGCATGTCTTTGGACAGTTAGAGGAAGCAGAAGAACCCGGAGAGAACCTCTGTGTACACGGGGAGAACATGCAAACTCCACACAGAAAGGCTACGTTCGAAACCTCCCATACTGATTTAAAAAACTGGTTTAGACTTGCCATCAAATGTGTGTATGAACTGAAAATCTTTTATCTGTGTGAGGAGCAGGAGAAGTTTTAGAAGGAAAAAAACAAAGCTTGTTCAAGTTTGGAAAGTGAAATCTTTGGATACCTAAATTTGTTCAAACATGGGGCGGCTGTTGTTTAATACAAATATAAGAGGATAGTTAAAAGGTACAAACTTTATTTACCTCATAGAGGATTGTTGTAGGGCTGGACGATTAATCGGATTTTAATCTCGGTACAATCTGGGTTTTCAACGATGATAAAAATAAAAGGGTGTGATTATTTTTCTCTCTGCAGTTTCCTCTCCTGCTGTCTTCAGCTGCTAATCGAGCGTCTCTGGCGTTGCAGCGCTGTGCTGTAAACTCCTCCCACAGCCGCTTTGCTTTCATTCAGACACTGTTGCCAACTTGCCGACTTTCTCGCTAAATCTGGAGACTTTTTTTGTTAAAAGTGACAAATCTAGCAGCTTTTACTGGAGTTATTGGAAACTTTTCTGGTGTTTTGGTGACTGACTTGAAGACACATATTGTTCTGCAGTTACTGTAAGGAAGGAGCAGCGGGAGCCTCTCCCGTCCTAAAGCACTCCCAGGCGGCCAGTCTCAGTCGGCTCCGGCTGCAGGTCGATGTAGAATAACTGCAGAAGGTTGTGGAAGTTCACCTAAACATAGTTTATATCATTATCAGTGACAACTGGCTGCATTATTTTCCTATACATTTTTCGGTGAGTTTCGGTGTAATAGCCCTCTGTTATGGGGCGTTACCATAGCAACGCGTTAATCAGCTGGTTCAGATCAGCTGTCTTTTAACAGCTGAGTGATAGAAACGTGCTGCAGCCTGACAGCGGTTGTTTGGTATAAAACGTACATCGAGGCCAACGTAAAATAGTTCCTATATAAGCGGTAAAAGCAGATTAAACAACTCGGAACCTTAAATTAGACGGTTATAATGCACGACACGGAGTCAAGAACACCACGACGCTCAGCATTGTTTAAAAATACTGCATAATTGTGTTAAATAATCGAGATCTCAATTTCAGTAAAAATAATCGTGATTAGAATTTTTGTCATAATCAAGCAGCCCTAGATTGTTGGTGCATTTAGTACAAGTGACCGGTAAAGTCAGTGATTACGGTACAGTGGATAAACTGTGTGTTTCAGCAGGTTTCAAATTTCTCAACGTTTTATAAAAGACTCACAGTTTCAACCCAAAACAGGTTTTTAGGAAAACTGCAGAAAATTTGCCAAAAAGGAGCCAAGATGTAGATGAATCCATGAATTCTAATGAAACTAAATGATTAGTGCTACCTCGGAGTGACGTAGTCTGAGCTGTGAGTGTTTCACGTTTCCAGATCTGATAACTGTTGCTACACACACACACACACACACACACTCTCTCTCTCTCTCTCTACAGAGAGCATACTGACTAAGCAGGAGAAAATAAACAGTTTGCTGATCACTTCAGTGTGTCAGAAAAAGTTTGACAACAGCTGCAAAAGAGGAAGGTTCCCCCCTTGACAAATCAAACAAATGTGGCTGTATGAGGCAAACTCATTTAAGATATGTGACTTTATTTTAATCCTTGTGTTCAACAAGTAAATATTGGTGAATATTTCAGTAAAAGGGAGTTGTTTTCTTGTTTTGGATAATTACATGCTGTAGCTTTAAGAGCAGTCACATGATTGTCATGGATTGAGACGGCAGAACGTGTTTGGTTTGTGTGTTTTAGTTTTTCACCAACTGTGGAGCCCCACGGTTTTCTTACCGTGTCTATGTTTGATTTAATATCCAGCAGCATTTGATAATATTTTTGTAAATATTGAAAGTAAAGAATAAACTTTTATTTTTTCTTCAAACGAAGACGACTGGGACTGGATGATTATGAACAGCAGGAGGCACGTGTAGGCCACGGCTTCAGTTGGTAAACATTGCGGCTACAACAGTGGCTCTATGAATAAGTCGTAAATTAACATACTTATGAAAGAATTCATCGACGTTTGCCAGTAAAGAACTGGTTCTTACCCAAAGTGCTCCTGCTCCGCAGAACCTGAAACAGGATGTTTGGGGCAGAGGGCATCAGTGATTGAAAGGAGTTCGCTTTCCGGCAGCGTTGGAAGGAGGAGGCGCAGGGCCTCCAGGACAGCATCTGTGGACACCTGACTCTGCTTGACCAGCTGAGATGTGAACTCCAGATCCTGAGATGAAGAGCAAGCAAAAGACATTTAATCAGCAGCGTTTACTTGTAATATTTTACAGATGTTGACCAAAAAATTAAAAGAAATTATATTAAAATCAGACCTGGTCGCAGTTCTCATAAAGTCTCTTGAGCTCCATCTGCTCCTTTAAATCCTCCTTGGCTTGACTGCTGGAGGTCATTACCTGGAACCTGAAAATACTGCATCATTTCCATACTTTCAACCCAAAAGAGAGTCTCTACAACCTAAAATAAAAAAAACATGGCAGGACGGTTCACCTCTCAGTCCCCAGTGTGATGACCTGCTCACACTTGTTGAGAGCTTCCTGGAGGATAGATGTCATCCTACACTCCGAGTCCAGCTGAAATGCATCCTCCTCCTCATGGTCTTCCTCTTCCTCAGCAACTGCTTGGTGGGTTTTACGAGACGCTTTTCCAGACTGAGACATGTCAAATTCTGTCCTCTCCTTCTGAAGCTGCTGCTCTGCCTCTTCTAGGCCCTGCAGTCAGAGTCAAAATAAAGCTCCTTATTGAATTTACTGAAAAAGGAAGCGTTGGAATGGAAAAAAAATCTTTAAAATGTGCTGGCATTTCAGATGAAACGCTACAAGGCGAAGGGTTAATCTCCGGCCAAGCGCTACCTACCAAGCAGTGACTCTGAATGCTCTGAGCCATGTCCTGCTTGTCCAGGTTTTTTCTTTCTCTTAGCTGCTGAATTAACAGGCTTTGCAGGGTGAGCGTTGCGCTGGATGTCTCTAAAACTTTGCTCCGTCTCTCAGCCTTCTGGTAGTGGATTGTAGCCATTTGCACGGCCAGGCTGTCAGCCTGTGAGAGCAAATGATCTTCTCTCTCCCGCTGAATCTCCTCCAACACCTACCGCAATTACAAAGGATAACTTTCAGTTATTTGACTCAAACTGAAAACCAAAATTTAGCATCAACCATGACCACAAAGTCAAATTTACATCAAATATGATCTTTTTCTAGGGTTGAGTCTTTGTTGTGACGACATTAAACTTAATTAACCCATCATAAAGGTTACTGGAAATAGGTTAAACACAAGACGGCACCACCTTATTCATCACATCTCCCTCCATCTCCTTTTCCTTCTCAAACAGCTGAATCCTGTCCTCAAGCCTCCTCTGGAAAAGCAGCACATCAGATCCGTCCACTGTTTTTCTGGCATCAGTGGTTTTCCCCTTGGATTGCATATTTGTCTGCAATAAACCACAATATCCACAAGAATTGTTGGGAAAGAAGTCCATGTGCAGTGTTATGATGTGATTAGGAATGAAACCACACTGTGGAGCCTTTTATTATTCCTGGATAACACTGTGCTCTTGTCCAGGCCTGATGGTAGTGTGGGTTAAACTGGTGGTAACCACTTAGCATTTATCAGCAATTTCAGAAGTTTGATACGCAATGCATTTTTTTCCAGTACCACAAAAAGCAGTTTATGTTGTATTTCAGACTAAAAAGAAACCCAACTCTTTGTCATCATGAAGATTTACATGTGCCCACACAGAATAATACGCAGTTTGAACACAAGGAACTTTTTATTAATGAAGGTTTCATCGAGCATAGAAGCTTTCCAGCAAACTGGCTTCAGAGGAGGGATCCTTTCTGGAAGCTTCATGTGCAAAGAAAACCACCTGCTGGCTGAAACGTATAAAACATGCAGCTTTGATTTTAACCATTAAATATGTAATACACTAAAATGTATCAATAACAGCTGCCTGACGAAAACAAAATTTGCTTAACAAAACAAAAAAAACAAACAAACAAAAAAGACCCATATATTAGGAAAATCAGATCGAAAAATCAAAAATCTGGATTTTTTTTTTGCTTCACAATTTGATTTTTTTTGTTAAAAATTTCTTTCCCCCCCCCCCCCCCCTCCCAAATAAATAAAAATAATCCATAATAATTTTGTGATTTTTATTGTTTTTATTGACCTTTCTACTTGTCTTCTTGGGCATAATAGCAGCAGAATCATAATCTGGCTACTGTGTTGTTTTTTCCTAATTGAAATCAAGAAAAATGTTGAGCAAAAAAAAAAAAAGGTTTTTTGTTCTTAATCTACAAAAAAATTAGCAATATTGAAGAATTGCGAGAATTGCAATTTAAACCCAAATAATTGGAGTCGAATCGGAACGTAGGCATATCGTCAAAGCCCTAATATATATATATATATATATATATATATATATATATATATATATATATATAT
>NC_136624.1:36961287-36975206 GCF_933228915.1 Telmatherina bonti | reverse complement strand
TATATATATATAGTAGGTATTATTGAATGTAATGTATTAATTAAATAAATAAAATGACATTAAATCAATATTTTAGTTGATAAAGTACATTCCTTCACCACTTCTTAATACTGAAACTTATGCTTACGGCCCCTCATTAACTCCTGTCACCATTACAAACTACTGCCATCCCCTTTAAAAGCCTTTGAACAAACAAAGCAAAGTGAAAGGAGACGGTGTCCTCAAAAGAAATCTTTTACCAAGTGGTGTATAAATTCTGCACTTCCACATTTTGTTGCCACTTTAGAGTGACAAAAAAAAAAGCTTCATTGCATCTTTTCATTTCCTCTCACTCTTCCAAGTTAACAGAGAATTCCTTATTATCTAATAGAAAAATGAAAGCTTGCAGGAGATCAGAGTTTTTTAAGAATATGAAACAGGTGACACAACATCCAACTTCAACAGTCAGTAAGACTAACTCACTAAAGCCGCAGTCTTTAGGAGTACATGAAGTGATTTTTATAATGTGTGGTTGTGTATTTACCATCTGTTCTTCGCTCTCCTTTCTCCATGCTGCCAGAGCAACGTGGATTTTGGTTCTTGAGACAGCATGAGGGAGCACCAGACAGCGGTCAATCACAGACAGACACTTCTGGAACTCCAGTTTCATCCTCAGCCTGTCATCTTCAGACAGAGTCAGCTGGGAGAAACACAAACATCTAAGATGTAGAGAGAGAAAGGAGGAGGACACGGTAATCATCTATCTTCAGTCACATATTCCACATTTGATGCCACTTCTGACTGCATTACTGACCTGAAGAAATCTCTACAGCGCTCCCTGAGCTCCCTCTGCTCCTGCAGTTCTTTCTCCATGGCTTCATGCAGAGCCTCCCTCGTGCAGCTCAGGGTGCGTAAGGCTGCTTTGCCTTCCTGGTGGAGTCTTTCTTGGCCCTGAAGGAGAGTACTACCTCCCTGTCCAGTGGCTTGTCCTGTCTCTGGTTCTACCTGCAGCAAAGGGTGTTTTGTCCCTGGAGGCAGCAGCAGGAGCACTGCCTGAGTTGCAGAAGGCTGGATGGCTTTGATGTCAGCTATGGCACCCTGGATAACTCGCATTGTCACCTAAAGAATAAACAGGATCTGTTGGATTAAAAAGTCAAGCCCAGTTTAATGTGAGTTTGGACAGTGATGGATCTCTGCGGGACCTTGCGAATGTCTGTTGCAGCCTCCTCGTCCAGGCTGTTGATAAGCTCTGCAAGCTCCAAGCTGTGATCTGTGAGCAAGTTCTGCCAACAGTGCAGGTGCTGAGCGATATCCATCTTCTCCTCCAGAACTTTAGACATGCTTGATAAATCTCTTTGTCTTTGTTTGTGGACTCTAACCTGGAGAAGGTTTGCACAAGGATTTACTGGTGATACGATGTCAATTCCAGAATAAAATGCACCAACGTTTTTGTGGAATCTGGCCGGGAATATAATTAATGTTTGAAGATGCACAATCTCCTCACCATCTCTGAGATGAGCTCTCTCCTCTTCTTAATCAATCCACAACGCATGGCTCTCCGCTCTTGGTTTAGTGTCTCATCCAGTCTTTGTCTCACCATCACAAGGTCTTTCTGGGCCTTTTCTTGCAGCTGGTCTATCTGCTCTGCAGGTACGACGCTCCCTCTGGTGGAGACAACAGAATGCCACACGTTCGAGATCAGTTAATAGTTTTAATGCTTAAATCACCTTCCATCAGGGATCCTGAAACCAGGTCCTCCAGGGCCCATATCCTGCAGGTTTACCAAGTGTACCCAGTGCAACACACCTGACTCAGACTCAGACAAGCTCTGCAGATGTCTGGTAAATACACACTGATTTGAATCAGGTGTGTTGCACTGTGGAAACCTGGTAAACCTGCAGGATATGGACCCTTGAGGACCAGGACTGAGGATCCCTGCTTTAGATTACCATAGAAAACATACAATGAGATAATTTGCTTTTCTTATGTTAAGAAATAATTCCTTATAATGTAAATGTGCGTACCTTTAGTAGGAGATTGAGAATTAGAGCAAAGAACACTGATTCTTTAAAAAAAAAAAAAACATTTTTCAGTAATTTTTTTAAAACACATTTGAACTTTTTCTGGACACTCTTATGTTGGAGGGGTTGTTTCCATGACCCCCATTTCATTTCTGCTACAAACCAAGAGGGTGCCTTGAACTTTGAGGGTTGGAAAAGGGCCCTGTGATGGACTGGCGACCTGTCTGGGGTGTACCCCGCCTCTCACCCAAAGCCTGCTGGGATAGGCTCCAGCTCCCCCGCCACCCTTACATGGACTAAGCGGTTCAGATAATGGATGGAAGGGTTTGAAAAGGGCCCTAATACGAAGATAAAACTTGTAAGATTATCTGAAACCTTGAGGGTGGGACTTGCAGTGCTAAAAATGTGTGATAAGTCAAATATTTGGAGCTTTTATTTCTACCTTGCTGTACATTTAATTTTCACAATAGCAAATATAATCTGGTAACTTGTAGCAGTAAAAGTGATTAAAAAACTCAAACTCAGACATTCATGCCTGCTTCAATCACCAGGGGAGAGAAAGTGGAGGATGAGCCGCGCTTTCAGGGCACATTCACATCAGCCTTTTTTATTAGAATCTGGAAAGTCTTCTTCGTTTGGGGAAATGTGAATGCACAAAATGAATTCTGATTTGGATAAAAGTGGACTCGGTCTGCCTACAAACACAGGTCTCGCTCCGTTTCAAGTGGACCAAATACAGAAAGTGGGCAACAAAACAAAGACTCTTTACCTGAATTACAGGTAAGAGCAACCAAAACCTAAATGCATGTGGAATGACAGACGTCTCTGGACGGGAGAAACAGCTCACAGAAGAATTGGGTCAAAGTTCTGATGGAAATCTGATCAACCAGACCATGAGGACCTGATGCAGCTCCACATTTTCTTGCCGCTGGTGGAGAGTGAAACACATTTTTCTAAAAGGTCTGATTTATTTCAGAAGCTGGAAAAATGTTGCCCGCTCCAACTGAAACGAGTTCCCAGTCGAACCGAGTCCAGCAGACTCTCCTGGACACTCTTCCATGTAGGAGTTATGTGTGTTTGCTTTGCTCGTCTGTCTACCAGATAAGTACGATGCACGCACCTTCTGATGTGAGTGAACCAACTGTCCAAGCTGTTGGAGGTGCCGGTGAAGGTGTCAGAAATCAGGCTGTTGAGGCTGTGCAGACTGTGAACCAGGAACTTCCGCTGTGCGCTGCGTTCAGCCAGCACATAGCGCTGGTTGGCGAGGACGACATCCAGCACCTCCTCAAGCTGATCCTGGTCAAAAAAGGTTACATCACTGAAACAATATTTAAATACAACATAATATTCAAACAAATATGTACATTTTCTACCCATAACAAGTGCCACAAGCTGGTATTACAAACTTGCACCTTCATCAAGTCACTTCTTTGGAGAAGAGCTTTGATTGTTTACCTGACAAGCGAAGTATTCGTGCTGAAGACTCTTTGCGGTGCTCTTTTCTAATTCGCCCATTCTTATTGCCTCCTCGAGCTCCTCTGAGAATATTTTGTGCAGCTCGACCCGTCGCCACTCGATGATCTGCCTCTGGACCTTCGCTGAAGCTTCTTCATGCCGGACCAGAAGCATGCGCTGAAGCCGACTCTGGCTCAGCTTGTGCAGCTTCTCTAGGAGGACACTGCACTGCAGGAGCTCCTGGTCACGTTTCAAATTCACAGTTTGGTGGTGAAGAAATCTTTTCATGATCAAAAACGATCAAAGTTCATTATTTATTCTTAGTACCTGCTGGTCTGCATGTTGAAAGAGCAGTTCCGCCTGGGCTTTTTCTGCAGCTTCTTTGTGATGCTCTGCTTCCATTTCCTCGCGGGTCTCCAGGTTACACTGACCAGCCAGAGCAGCCATGCGGGCCCCTCGCTCCTCTTTCAGGCGCCCTTCCATGCCGAGCAGCTGTCCATGAAGCACGCTGAGTAGCCTCTGCTGGGCCTGGGGGCTAGCCTGGCCCCCTGATCGCAGGCCGCTAAGCAAGCATGATATCACATCCTTGTAAATCTGAATCCGGATGGCTTCCAGGTTGGTGGTGGCGTGAAGCAGTGACGACATTTCAAGGCTTAAGGGACAAAAATAGATGAAGGAAGATAAAGCGACAAGTTGCAGTTTTGTTTTAAAAGAATTGAATCCCTTTTTTTTTGTGGGGGGGGGGGGGGGGGGGGGGTGAGTGTAGTCACTTTTCCAAAGCCTGGTGCATGTTCTGAGGATCCTCCAGTACCATGACGTCCACCATCTTGTCTTCAAATGACGCCTCATCTTTGACTGTCTCATTCAAGCTGCAGTCTGCATACTCAGGGTCAGAATCCCCACGAATTCTCTAAAGCAGGAAAAAACACATCTGTCTGAATGACTGAGAAAACATACTGACACAAATACAAGAAAAAAGAAGGCAACATTACAGCGTTAACAACTAAAATGTCTCATATGAGTTCTTTTTATTATTGATTACAGTTGGAGATTCCGTCCTGACTGAGAGGAATAAAGTATTTCAGAGTGGAAATACCTTCTGCTGGAGAAGGTTCAGTCTTGTCCTGGGACCTGTCAGGTTCACGACCAAACCGCCCAACAACATCAGCACCAAAGTGACAAAGAACCCAGCGACAAATCCAGCAAAATGAACTCCATGGTTAGGATAAATCTGCAATGGCATGCAGATTCCCCGATAAAACCAGCATTAAAAACACAAACTGCAAACTAGAGAAGACTTTAACCCTTTCATGCATGAATAAATAAAACATTTTTTAGATACAGGATTTTACCTCTACAAACATATGCGATGATACTTTTTTTTGTTTATTACTGATATTTAGAATATATCATGATTTATTCATTAATTATTAATTATATGAATAAAAAACATTAAAACACATTAAATAAAATATATACACATTTTAAATAAAATATATACATATTTCATTTAATGTTTTCTAGAAAATATTTATAAAATAATATATAATCACAATTATATTATGTAAATCTTCTATAAAATCTAGCTGTATCTTTTTCTTTTCCCATTTATCACAAAGCCAAACTTGCGTAATTACATTATGTTCAATTTTATCACATTTATTTATTCTCCAGTGACTGGAAACGTATTGGATGTCTCACTAACATCCACTGAAGTAGTTTATTTTAGGGATGCACCGATACCGAAACCTGTATCGGTATTGGCTCAATACCAAGCATGTGTACTTGTACTTGGTATTAATAAAAGTGTACCGATACCACAGCCGATACCCGATATCACACTAGTCAAGCCAGCGCAGATGTATTTGATGACATGCTTCGGACATGTTTTAAAAGAAATAAATGTCTTGAATGTTAAAATTTGACACTTTTTGTTACACTAAAACAATTCAACAAGAGCCACACTCTATATACTAAGACGAGAGGAGAGCCGCCACCCCCCCGCCAAAAAAAGCGTTGCCACGCTACGTTGCCAAATCAGTAACATTCAGCTTTTTAGCAAGAAATCGATTTATCCTAAATATTGCACGGAGTAATGGGATTCTTATGCAACAGTATATGGTGAAAATACAATAATGCCTCCAGAATGTGGGCGTTTCATATTCAATATATATACGGAGCTACCGACGGAGCAGCTCTTTGGCAGAGTTCGGTGCAGCTGAGATCAGCCATAACTGGCAACTCTGACAGGGTCAGTTAGGGCCGTTAGGACAGAAAAGTTTCTGCAAGCAGCCTGCAGCTCTTGTTTGTGGAGAGAACTACACCGTTGAGGATCATTATGACTTGTTTAGATAGCATTTTCAGAAAGCCAGTGGCTGCTTCACGAGCCGCAAGTTAAGAGTCAGTAAGTCGCATGCAACGAGGAACACTGCAATAAACGCTAGATGTTTGTTTCAAAACCACACATTTATAGTTGTTTTTAGGTAAAATGTGCCAAATCAAAATAAAACTTGTTGAAATTGTCAGATCTGTAATGTTATTATATTTGTATTGGTGAGGTAACATCAGAAAGGATGGGTCAGTTATTACAACCTAATGAAATCTTACAGTTATAACACAATAATGGTCACATAAACAGATTTGGTATCGGCAAATATCGGTATTGGCAGATATTCAAATTTCAGATATCGGTATTGGATCTGAAAACCAAAAGAGTGGATCGGCACATCCCTAGTTAATTTACAAATATACCATCCTCATTCATGAATATGCAAGAAAAAAGCTTGTAAGTAGGTGTCCACTATGCATAAAATGGTTAAGAACATCTGTTTCCAGTTAAAGAACCATCGATAGACTTACCCTGTCAGTAGAATTCACCCTCAATGTCAGATTAGCTGTTAACGGACCAAACATACTGACATCATTCTGCAGAGCGAAGGAAACATTAACCCAGATAAGATGACAGACAATCCTCTTATTATCATCTCACTCCCAGTGAGGAGGATGGAAAACATACCTGCGAGGCGTTAGAGAAGGTGAGAAAGGCAGGAAGATCGAGGACTTCGCTCTTGAGACTCCGTATGTGAGCGGTGTAATTAACAACAATATGGGATCCAGCTATGGACATAAAATCAACACATCTCCATCAGCTGAGGCTGCATTCAGAAATTTCAGCTGATTAACAATAATGATAACATAAAACATTTAGACTCAGAGACATACCCAGGAGAGAATCGATTGCAAACGTCTGGTAGCCTCTTTCTACAACCCTGCCTTCAGTTTTTAAGGGTATTATTCCAGAAATGGAGTCCCTGATAGCCACCTGAGAGAGGTTGGTGCCACCGACAGGTCCCATGTTGTGGATCAGCAGGAAGAATGTCAACTGAGGTGGATCGGTGTCCAGCTTCACCTGGTGCCCACATGATTGAGAAGGTATCAACAGTCTCCTAGGTGTTCACTTCCAAAATATTCTAGAAGTATGAAGGTGAATAAAATGGGCCTGAATTCTACATAACATGGATGTACCTGTGCACACTTGTGAAATTTGACCCCAAAAGAAGATGGAAGCGTCACACTCTGAACCTGGAGAATCATTCAAAGCATTTAATCACGACTTACTTCATAGTCAACGGATCCATTACACATCGTAAAGACACACACCTGAGGCAGAGGTGGATGCGGGCTGTGTCTGGTGAGCGTGCTTCTGCTACGTCTGAGGTGAAAGATGTTTGACATGTAGGTAAACGAAGAGTAAACAGAGTGTCTCCATGGACCAGCAGGAGCTGAAGAAGAGGGTGGTCTCTCTCCAAAGGACAGAAGGGGTCCATTGGCTTCCATTGTACCTGTCAGGCAAACACAGGATGCTTTTATGTCTAACGCTGATTTAACAGACTGATTAGACAATAACAGCAAAGATGATTATCATTAGTGTTAAGAGATGATTGCAGAAGAGTTTAAAGAGCATACCAGCTGTTAATACAACAGTCTTTTCTATGTAAAGCTATAACAACTTCTAATCAGAAAAAGTTTGGATGGTCTGAGAAATGCAACGGCCTCAAGGTGACGAAGGACCTTTTATTTGCAACTGATGTTGGCCTGTGCCATGTTTGTTTGGCCTGTACCATGTTAGTTTGCTTGGCACTGATTTTGATCCATCCATGCAACCATCCATCCCTTTTCTACCACTTATCCGGGGTCGGGTCGCGGGGGCAGCAGCCTAAGCAGGGAAGCCCAGACCTCCCTCTCCCCAGCCACATTTGTCAACTCTGCAGGGGGATCCCGAGGCGTTCCCAGGCCAGCAGAGAGATGTAATCCCTCCAGCGTGTCCTGGGTCTTCCCCGTGGTCTCCTCCCAGAGGGACGTGCCTGGAACACCTCACCAGGGAGGCGTCCAGGAGGCATCCTGACCAGATGCCCGAGCCACCTCAACTGGTTCCTCTCGATGCGGAGGAGCAGCGGCTCTACTCTGAGCCCTTCCCGGATGACCGAGCTCCTCACCCTATCTCTAAGGGAGAGCCCGGCCACCCTGCGGAGGAAACTCATTTCAGCCGCCTGTATCTCGTTCTTTCGGTCACGACCCACAGCTCATGACCATAGGTGAGGGTAGGAACGTAGATCGACTGGTAAATCGAGAGCTTCGCCTTCTGGCTCAGTTCCTTCTTCACCACGGCATCACCAGTGCAGAGTCCGCATTACTGCAGACGCAGCACTGATCCGTCTGTCGATCTCGCGCTCCACCCTTCCCTCACTCGTGAACAAGACCCCGAGATATTTAAACTCCTCCACTTGAGGCAGGACCTGATTTTGATACAGTTGATCATCATATCTTCTCACACAGACTGAAGTACTGGGTTAACGTTTCAAGAACATCATTATGGGGGTTCATATCTTATTTGTCAAACAGGACATTTTGTGTAGTAGACAACAGATATTCTCCTGTAAAATATGGTGTCCCACAGGGGTCTGTTCTGGGATCAGGCTTATTTAGGTTTTACAGGCTTTGCTAAGGCAGTGTTTTTCAACCACTGTGCCGTGGTACACTAGTGTGCCATGGAAAATTATTATTCATTCATTCATTCATTTTCCAAACCACTAAATCCAACTCAGGGTCGCGGGGAAGCTGGAGCCTATCCCAGCTGTCTTTAGGCAAAAGGCAGGGTACACCCTGGACAGCAAGCCAGTCCATCGCAGGGGACAAATGTTAAATGTCCTCTAATTGGTCTAAAAAACAGCTCTGTGTTCATCCAAACCAGCCCAGGTTTCACACTGAGAGGGTAGAATACAAACAATCATAAAAAGCCTTTTTCTTTGTGTTTATTTGATTCTTATTCAAAATATTTAAACAAGAATAACTTGATATTCGTAATAAAGGCTACAGAGTTTCATTTTTCAACATTGTGGTTTGTGGTGTGCCTTGTGAACTTTTTTGTTTTTTAAATAAAACAATATACATTGGCTCAAAATAGGCTGAAAAACACTGATTTTCATACTCATTTCATTACCATACTGACGACAAACACTAACCTATCCCTCTGATGTCAGTAGGCTGAGTTCACTACAAGACAGTCCCCATGATGATAAACAACTGGATGTCTCTGAACCCGCAACTTGCTAAACACTTACTACCGTCTGCTGGTAGAGAGCTCCAAAAGGTCAGTTTTAAACAACCTTACTGTTTAAATGAACATTATTCTAATTTTTAAGCACCGAATCACAAAGCCTGTGCAGGCATGTCTTCATTGGCAAAGAATTATTTCTAAAATGTAGTCTTTGCTATATTTTAAAGACACAAGAGACCATTTTACATGTTTTCATCTCATCTCGCCTCAACTATCAGCCTTTTACATGTCTTAGAAACAAGTCTATTAATCAGCTCCAGATGGAACAGACATCAGCTGCTAGAATTTCAACTAACCATGAAAGAAAACATGTGCAAACCCACCATCTGCACTGGTGGCTTTGCTAGTCTTATTTATCTGACCTTTCAGAACCATATGAGCCTGTAGAGACTGAGATCCTCTGGAAGAAGATCCACATCTCTGGCACTTCTTTCAGATGTGGTTTAAGACCAGAGGACGCAGCACATCTACTGTCAAAACTCCTAAACTCTGCAACAAACTAGCTGAAGAGATCAGGTCAGTAAAGTCAGTGTCTCCTTTTAAATCTCTTCCTAAAATATACGTTTATAAGACGCTTTATCCGATCCTACCTGACTTTAATCATTTTAATCATTTTTGACTGATTTAATTATTAATAATGGATTAGATTTCTATTGCACTCTATTGCCAGATGGCACTCAAAGCGTTAACATTTTCCATTATTCCTCCAGTCCACATTCCTACTTGGTGACGGTACGCTACATGTGTAGCCTCAGCTGCCCTGGCAGACTGACGGAAACATGGCAGCCAATGTGTGGCAAAGAAGGCAAAATGTTTTGCTCAAGGACAAAACAACAGATGCCGGGGGATTCGGATTCGAACTACCAACCTTCAGGTCACTGGACGACCTGCTCTATCACCTCTTAATAATCAAATACATTGTCACCATGTGTTTTTTTTTTTTTTTTTACTTTATAATGCTGCGTATCATCTGACAGAAGTGCAATAAAAAACATCCACTGGAAGTGAAATTTGGACATTTTTGCAAATTTACATCACTTAACTGCAAAATGTTATGAAAGGATTTAAGGAATCTTGGGAGATTTTGCAAAAAGTGAAGGCACAAAGCTGAGCTGGAAGTCCACAAACTTTTCTCCAGCAGACAACACTGAAGCTGCACCCACATTAAATGACAGCTTATATGATCATATTAGCAAACGGTTACTAGCAGGCCCTTTTGTATTAATAATGTCATTCAATATTTTACAGTTAAAAAATGAGAGGCCTGATGTTTTCTAGGGGTGGAATTGGCTTTTTTGGGCTCACAAGATTTGTAATGGACCATCAGACAAGGAAATATATACTGTGGTCAGTATTCCAGATCTATCAAAGAATGGGATGTCGTGTTCTCCTGATAAAAGCTCTGGAGCACATGTTAATATCATAGACTGTATACAGAGAGGGACGTAGCCTCCGTGACGTCACCCGTAGGTTTCTGAAGAGCTGAATTGAAGCTCGGTGGGCGGTTCCTACCATCACCATCTTGGCAGAGGCATGCACGTCGTCTAACCCGGAAAATACATAAATGGGCAAAGAAGTGGAGCTGAGAGGGGGGCTGTGAGCGTCATGGTGGATGATTGACATAGAGCGAACTCCGAGCTTTCTGTAGGTAAGAGCTAACTGAGCTAACCCGGAGATAACAGGAGCTAACAAGTTAACAGAGGTAAGCGGGCTAAAGCTAAGTCAGGTTGTTAACCGGTTAAAAACTGCGGTTGTTCTGCGTTCTTCTGACTTGAAGCAGGAAATCGGTACCTCTCAATCAAAAGGACACGCCCCTAAATATGCCGAACTTCGAGATTAAATGACTTTTATTTTAATCTCTTATTTTTAACTGAGTTAAAAAAATATTCACTCCCTCCATAGTTATCATGAAGTTAAACCTGACCTATTTAACCTAAAATGGATTTTTGAACCAGGCTGTAAACATGTTTATTTCTGCTGTAAAGTTGGTCTTTTTAACATGGGAGTCTATGGGGATTTACTATGTTTTGCAGCCCCTAGTGGATGAAGGGAGAACTGCAGTGTTATGCACTTCCACACAGGCTTCACTTTTAACCGCCGGAGGCTCCATCCATTTTTCATATGCGGTCTATGGTTAATATAACAGGGACATCCATGCATTTTCTGAAGAGGCCGTACATTCCCAACCCTTTCTGACTGAGAGTTGTACATCAGATAAGTGCTGATCAGATGTTAAGCTGCTGATCATACAGACAGTATTAAGAGAAAGATCAAACCATCAATCCTGAGCAATGTCAAGTCTGCTGATTTCTCTCCTTGTTTATGCTGCAATGCACGGACATCGCAAAAGCCCTGTTAGGGGACAAAACAGACATTCATTAATGGATAGTTCATTTTTAACTTTAATTGCATCACACACAAAGAGGCTTAAACAAGGACACAACTGGAAGCCAAAGCGACATCAATGATAAAAGCACCACTTGTTGCTTTAACCCCCAGGGTCCCCATAAAAAATAAAGCATGAGTTTCTCACCTTGGGCTACCAAAGCAAATAAAAGTGTCATAAAAATCTCAAACCTATTTTTTTTTCACATCAAATCTTCACAACTTCAGACTTAAGCATATATGTAGTTTATTTTCATATATTTTTATGTTTGTGTTTTTTTTGCCTTTTATGTCAAGAAAACACAGATTTTTTTTTTCAATGAGAAAAAACACAATTTTACACATTTTTCCAAAAATAAAGTACAAACTGGAATATTTGACATGAGGTTATTACAGTCTTTACTAGGTCAATAAATAAGGAGAACATGGGTGTTTAGTCATTTTTACTTTTGGAGATCTTCTCCTTAGAGTACCAAAACAGATCCCCTGATAAATGTCAAACCTATTCTTTTTCCACATCAGATCTTGACAACTTTAGACTTAAGCATATATGTAGTTTATTTTCATATATTTTCATATGTTTGTGTTTTTTGTTTTTGTTTTTTTCCTTTTATGATATAAGAAAACCCTGATTTTTTTAACGAGGAAAAACACAATCTTACGCTTCTTTTTTTTTTTTTTTTAATTTATTTTTTACAAAAATAAAGTGCAAACTGGGATATCTGATATGAGATTATTACAGTATTGACTAGGTCAATAAATAAGGAGAACATTGATGTTGAGTCATTTTTACTTTTGGAGATCTTCTCCTTTGAGTACTAAAACAGATCCCCTGATAAAAGTGTATCAAAATATCAAACATAAATATCTTTTAAATGTTGTTGTTTTTTGTTTACATCAGATCTTCTCAACAAATTCAGATTTAAGCATATATATAGTTTGCTTTAATCTGTCTTTAATAAATTTGGAGGTCTTTTGCAATTGCATACATAACTTTCCTCACGTTTTCAAAACACAGAAGATGATGCTGTGTGTTTATATCAGTCATAATACCCTAATAAATGCTACTTTCAGCAGTAGAAATGTTACAAAAAGTTTAGATACTTGTGCGTTGTGTAAACACGCTACTTACTGCATGTTTCCCTGAGTAAAAAGGTGGCGATGTGCGCCATGGTGTGCCCGGAGAGGTAGCGTCATGATGCGGATCATGTCCGGAGCTTTCCCCCTGGACACGGAGCGTTACACGGTGACAGGCACAAAAACACAAAAAGGCAGTAAAAAACACAAAACTCGGATATACAAGAAAAATGACCATGTCGAGAGCCTGTCCACGATTAAGTGCATCCGAAACATTCGTAAGTTGGGAGTGCTACCAGTAAGAACAGCCGCTATCTGACTGGTTTCTGCGTGGTGCCGCTGTTAACGTGGTGAAAACGTTTCCTCAGCTGATCTTCAGAAACGTCGCCTGGAGGAGAGTTTTCTGCACATGGAGACATCTTTCTTAATGTTAGCATTAAAGAACAAACCGTAAACGCTGTTAACAGACACACAAGAGTCCAAATAGGTTCAGATGTACAACTTTGGGTTGAAAAAAAAAGTCTCCAAAATGTTGGGGAAAACGGCACGACGGGGCGGGCTACAACTTCAAGGAGTGTCAAGTGTGGTAAATGCACGACTCAGCTTCTTTTTAAACCTTTCACATTAAAACCTTAAAGGTTTGCCTGTTAGTTTTTTGGGATCATTTATACCAGTGGAAAATTAATAGATTGTATATAAAGATACATATACGGTCTATTGGAAAAATATAAAGTATTGGAATCAGTTTCAACAGTACATTCAAAATAACTCAAATATTCACTTAAGAATAACCGGCTGCGATGGACTGGTGAGCTGTCCAGGCTGTACCCTGCCTGTCGCCCAAAGCCAGCTGGGATAGGCTCCAGCTTCCCCACGACCCTGAATTGGAATAAGCGGTTCGGAAAATGAATGAATGAATGAATGAATAACCGGGCTTCTTCAAACACGTCCTTGTCCCACAACTAGAGGTCAGTTTTCTATTAAATTAGGAGGAGTTCATTCATAGAATAAATGTATACATTTGATGGGCATATCACCTTCTTTATGAGTGTACAAAAAGAACTGAAAGAACATCTATTTGCAGTGGGATCTTCTTAACTTGTATTCTCTTGTTATTGTGATTTTTTTCTTTTATTCGTGTTACTTAAATATTTAAAGCTTGTTGTTTTTTGTTGGTTTTTTTTATCATATTTGCATCTAGTTTATGTTTCATTTGTTAATATCTTCTTTCAGTGGTATAATTAACTACTTATCATATTTTTATATTGAGATTATGGTGAGGTTCTTGATAAGCCTTGATAGGGTTTCCTACCTCCCCAGCACAGTAATTAGGGAGCTTTTTTTCTTGATATTTTTTTTTGCGTTCTATTAACTGTCTATTTCTT
>NC_136624.1:36921287-36956287 GCF_933228915.1 Telmatherina bonti | reverse complement strand
TATGTTTATTGGGATTTAGTTTAAGTTTATTATTTTGTATTTACTGATATTTTAGTATTGTAACATTGTTTTTGTTTTATTCTGTGCAGCACTTTGAAAACTGTTTATTTATAAATAAAGTGGACTGGATTGGATAAACCAGAAAAAATAAAAAATAAATAAATATATATAAAAAATAAAATTAGCATCTAGCCAGGGTGAGATGGTTTCTTTTTTTTTCTTTCATGCCTAGTAACTCCCTTCTCTCCACATAACCCAAATCTACGATATAATTTGGTTGCTTCAAACAAAAGGTCTGTGCCGTACAATGTACATTAACCAACCCCTACAGATACGGTTGAAACCTCGAGTTTCATCGACGCAGTTAGTTTCTCCATGTTATAGATGCATAAAAGGATCTCGATCCAGGGGCCTGATTACTTCTTCGTTTCCTGGTGATTGCTTTCCTGCCAGCCAACAGGAATATTCTCAGCATTTTGCAACCCTCACATCTTGATGTGTGCCTGCTCCAACACACCTGGCTTCTATTAAACCAGGGGTGTCAAACTCCAGTCCTTGAGGGCCGGTATCTGGTAGGTTTTTGTTGTTTCCCTTCACCAAAGCAGCTGATCCGAATCAAATGCATCCAGCAGCTTCTTGTCAACCTGTTTTTAAGTTTCGGTCAGGTGTGTTGGAGCATGGAGACAACAAAAACCTTCAGGATACCGGCCCTCGAGGACTGGAGTTCCACACCTGTGTATTAAACGGATCCAACAGCCAAAGTTCTGCACAGTGACTGATTAGTTTGAGTCAGGTGTGTTGGAGCAGGGATACGTGGAAAACCTGCAGCATTGTGGTCCTCAAAGACCAGACCTTGACACTTCTGATGCATTTCATTGCTTTTCCCAGTTTTTCATGTGATTTTTCATTAAAGGAAGTGAATGAGCTGAGGAAGCAGCTGCCAGCAGCCCAGACTGTCAGTGAGAAGAGTCACGAAACTCCATGTTCGCTGGAAGAGATTGAAAGAGCTCAGAAAGATCTTCTTGAGCGCAATCTTCAAATGGTAAAGAGAAATTTACTGAGCAAATATTCTAAATGTGTTATCGGAAGTTTCCTGTTTGGGTGACTTCCATTCACGTCTGTTTGTAGTCCAAAAGTTTCAGCAGACAGGTGGAGGATTTGTGCCTGTTCCTCATGAAGAAGAGCAGCATTTTCCCTCCGGATGAAGCGCAGAATATAATCATCTCTCTGGTTCAGACGCTTCTGTCAGTAGAGAACAATCTGATGAAGCTGCAGGACGCTGAGCTACAGGTGGCAAGCCGTTTACATTCACTGTGTCTTTATTTCTGCACCTCGGCCGGCGTTTTATTCAACACATAACTCTGAATGTGTCTGCTCTTTCTCGTTTCTCAGAGAACACAGGAGAGGTTGTTGTGGTGGGAGGAGTTGACTGGCGTTGTTCAGTCCCAGCCCGCCATGCTAAGCTGGGAAGTGACTCTGAGGCAGAGTTTCATCACCACAACACTGGAACAGCTGACTAGTGATGACATCTTAAGATTTAGCCACATGGAAAGGATATTATCAGACATTCAGGCCACTCTGACTGAAGGCCTTCAGCAGTGCACTGAGGGTAAGATGGTTAAGCTGAAAATGCTTCAGCGATGAAAACAGGAGGTGTCTGTTTATGGAAAAGTCAATGAAAAAGTTGATGAGAGAATATTTCATTTCCTCCACCAAGGAGGTGGCGGAGGTTACGTTTAGTCTGGCGTTTAGACGTCTCTTTGTTTTTCTGTCTGCCTGGTTTTTAGCAACTTTATGCGAGAACTAACGGAGGGATTTTCATTATTTTTTATGGTCTAACTTACAGTTGTGCTCATATGTATTCGTCCCCTTTCAATAGAGAAAAAGCTGAATTTACAACAGTCACTTAAATAACTGGAGACTTAAAAAAGGAACAAGAACTAAAAATTTGCAAAAATATAACCATAATTTAAGACACTGTTTTTTTCATTTAACTGAGTTGAAGAAAGAAAAAAAACAAACAAAAAAAATCGGTCCTGGACAAATTACAGCACTTTTCTGTTGAACAGTGGGAGAAAGTACCTGTCAACAGGTGCAGAAGTCTGACTGAGAGGAACAGAAAACACCTGACTGGAGCGGAAACATTAAAGGATTGTTCAACAAAATATTAGTTTATGAGTGATGTAATATGTAATAAATTATCTTATTTTAAAAAAAATATTTCTATTGCACCAGAATTAGAAAATAATGTAATGATTTTCATAAATTTTTGATTTATTATTACTTTTCAGCTTATTTTACAGGCAGCTGCTTTTTTTTCTTCTTTAATGAAAGGATGTGAATAAATATGAGCACAACTGTAGGTTGCATTAAATGTCAGGAGGGATCTGGTTCTCCACCTAAATCCAGATTTTTAAAAAAAAAAAGATTCTTTCTCATTGCAAGATAGGGCCATTTTCATTATCTATGCATATAACCCGACAGTAAATGGTCAAAAGGAGAAGTTCTCAACTGTTTTACAGGATATCCAAGCTAGATCTGGACATTCTAGATACTACCATCCAGAACAGAAGAAAAGACGAGATTTTTAAACACAATGAAGGGGTTAAGCCACTGGAATGTTACGATCTGGAGGTTTTGCTGACTCGCTTTACCTGTTGGGGATGATGTTGGTAAATTGTCAAGACGTTGCCGTTAAAAAGCCGATTATTTTTTCCATTTTATTTTCCATCATGTCTATAGTCGGTAAACAAACGGCATTCTGCGTGTCTACAGCGAGTTTCCGCCAAAGCAGTCAAAACTGAATTTCATTTCCGGCCTAACACACACCTCACACACACAATTTCCTGTCTTATAAAGACTTTTTTCAGTTGGCCTCTACACACGACAACAAACACCACAATATAAACAAGATGCTGTGGATTCATTATCAGTGAATCATGAAATCTATCAGTGTTTCCATATAAGATGAGTGTTGGAGTGTGACATAGGGTAGAAATCCCAGTATGGGTGGAAATGAGCTGCTCGGCGGAGGTCTACCTAGCCGTGGGGTTTTGCAATAGTTAACATCTAACCTACTTTTCAAAGACATACTCTCTCAGTATGGAGCATTTTCTGGAAATCCTCTTTGGCTCCTTAAACAAGGCCAAGTTCTTTCAGGACGGCACAGAATAGTATCATGTGTGTTAATGTGTCCCAGACTCTTGTGCAGCTTTTCATCTATCACGCCATGACAATGTGTCCTCAAAGGCACCATCACTGTCTTTAAGTATATTTGTTTTCAGTACTAATGAAAGAAAGTGTCATGTTAATGACTGTAGAGGACAAATCTAAGACAGATTTACTGTAGATTGAACAGTGATTGAAAGATCTATGATCAACTACACTGAAGTGTAATTATTGCAAGATATTTGCACCAATAGCACGATCAGCCAGTTAGCTTCACACACTCAGGGTTCTACCTTTGTGTTCCAGAGTGCACGAGGAAGACAAAGGAGCTGGTTAACGAGAAATGCAGTAAAAAAGAGGCCAAAAGGAAGAAGCTTCAGAGGAGTCAGATGAAGGAGAAGAACCGAGCCCTGGAACTGAGACAGACTCACTGGGACCTGCAGGAATTCGCCACAGTTAGAATAATTTGTCAATATTTGCGTCAGGGAATTATTGCTGAAACTTTGTGAGACTGTCCTGCATCGTTATCATCCATTTGACCTTGAATCTCGTCTCTGTTCAGAGTTTTAGTTGCTTTTATGTGTGATAAAAGCAACATGGAAATCTACAGGTATATAAATGTGCCCCCCCCCCAGGTGCACCAGCAGCTACTACTAAAACACAGGCAGCAGATTTCTGACTTCGAGCTGCAGCAGGACACCAGTGTTGCCGAGTCCCTTTGTGACCTCTGGAAGGTGAGAAATGAAATGTTTCATTGTGCATTTCTGCAGACACTTGCATGTATTTACATATATGGACTATTTAAAAATAAAATCCTGTGCCTTCAGAGACTGCGTAGCCATTGGTCTAAGAGGCTCGGGGAACTAGCCAAGGGCATCTTTCTCACCTCTGTTCCTGTCCAGACGAGTCTCAGCGCTGAACGCTGTGAGAAACTGTGGCTGGATGTGGAGCAGGAGCTGGCGGTCCAGCTGCAGCAGGTGGAGTGTACAACCAGGCAGCAGCTGGAGGATGTCAGGGTTGAACTGGATAAAGACAGACAGGTAGACACCATGTAGTGACCTAAAACACTCCATCAATTCATTTCTTGGTGCTTGGCAGCTGGATTCTTTTTCGTTTTTGCTTTATTTTAACTACATTTCCATGAATTTACAGTGAAATTGTTTGTTTTTTCTTTGTTTCTAACTCAACTTGTCGTTACAGGAGTGGAGTGAAGATTCTGCTCTGGTACAGGCCTGTCTGAAACATCTGGGGGAACAACAGATGAAGATCCTCCAGGCTACAGTGGCAAGACAGAGCTACACACTGAACAGGTGAAAACTGGAAACAACTCTTTTTCTTTATGTATGATTTATTTACCATTTTTTCCAAGTACAAATTTGAAACATTGAAAGACAATGACAGTATCAGAAGAAGTCACGGGGTGCATAACTGCACATACTAAGTATTATCATACACATCTGATACATACACCCGGACAACAAAAGAGAAAGAAAGAGGGAAAAAAAAAAAGATAGAACAAAATAAAATCAAAATTGAGACGAGAGTGAAACCAAAATAAAAAAAAAAACTTAAACAACCAGACAAAAAAAAAAAAAAGGGACCACAACAACAAAGAAATATGTGCCACTACAAAAATTACAGTGTGTATGGGTGTATTATGCAAGGGCATGCTGGAAAAATATAGAGGCTGGGTTCATGGGGCAATCTCAAGAGTAAGAAACATGACATGGTCTGCAAATGGCGACCGGACTTTAGAGAATTTAGCGTCAGAGTCTCTAAGCGAGTGCTTAATTTTTTCCAGTTTCATAAAAGAAATAGCATCTTTAATCCATTGAGAGTGGGTGGGTGGATGAGGGTCTTTCCAGCGCATCAAAATATTTCTTCTAGCCAACAAAGTAAGAAAAGCTACAAGTTCAGCAAAATGAAAACTGGAAACAACTCTGTTAAATCTGCATAAAAAACAATGCAGATACACTAACTACACACATTCCCAACATTTAAACAGGAGATTTTCCCACACAGGATGACATGAAAGTAGGAATTTGACTAAAGTTATGAAATTGAGAGGATCCTATGTGGCTGTATATATGCTCACACAGCATTATAATGGAATATAATTTGTCTTTCAGTCCAGTAGGAAGGCTGATAGAAAGGAAGCATGAGCATCTTTTGGTGGTGGTGCAGAGGTACTTTGTGGTCAGACACTTCTGTCTGCGCATGCTGAAAGAGATGAGGCTTTCCAAGCTGAAGGTGCTCTCTCAGACAGATTTCAGAGCTCTGCTGTGGGAGGATCCCAGTAAAAACCTGTCCCATGCTGCTAATTCAACTCTTAAGGTGAGAAAAATATAAAACCCAGGCATACAGAGATTAAATTCAGCTTAAGGTCTAAGTGTTGAATGAGAGAACCGCTTCTCCGCATCATTAAAACAATCACTACTGACATCTCTGAAGCTTTTCTTCCAGTAGATTACAACTGCGAGGATCTCACGTCCCATTAAACACCATCATTGTCTCTGAGCAGAGTAGCAGCGCCAGCCTGGCAGAGAGACATCTGGGCCCAGAAAGCCAGCTGTTGGGGAATAACCTCCAGCAGGAGTTTTTGTCTGAGCTGGAAACGGCTGCTGAGCTTCTACAGAGCCATGCACAGCTGGTTCTGGGCAACGCCCTCAGCCACGCCGTCCAGCAGAGGATGGAGGCTGCATCCACACAGCCCAAGGCTTTTTCTAAGCAGGACGATGCCATGAAAGTAGGAATTTAGCTCAAGTTATTGGATTGAGAGGATTAAATGAATTGTTCTTTGAATATTGCAGCAAACTGTTCATCATATTTTTTTTTATTTCAGGTCCAGTTGACAGAAGCTGCAGCAGAGAGTGTTTATGTAACCAAAGAATCTCTGATAGCACTGGTCCAAAAGTACTATTCCCATTTGCAGGATATCACCAGTAAGCTACAGCTGGATCAGTCAAACATAAACCAGGGTGAGATGACCATCACTAACAAGAGATTTTTACATTTTTATACCCAATAATATCCGCATGTGTGAGGCGTTAGGTGGTTTCTGCGGCAGTAAACTAAAATTAGATTTCCAAATCAGAGTCTGCATATCACAGAGAATAATTGAAGTAATTTTATTCCTTTATTTTCTTTCTATCCAGACATAAATGAGAAGGAAGAGGGCAGCAGTCAGCTGAGCAGAGCTTTGCTCAGAGAGCTGGCGAACTGGGGCAAGAAACCAGCTTCTGCCGAGTTCCAGCAGAGGTACAGTTACTCTGGCAGTAGTCGTCATTTCAGGCTGGCCGTCTTCATCAAATGAGCATATGCTGTACCTTGGCTTTGGTTTCTCTGTTTGCAGAGTTGAACTAAATAAAAGGAAGCTGTTGGAGCAGAGTGAATTGGATCAGGAGATGATGTACGAGGAGCTGAGGCGAAAGAAAACGAGCCGAGATGAAACCATGGAGAAGATAAAAACACAGTTAATGGTTGGTGCGCTGCGTGTGCTTACCAGTTTAATGTCAGGCAGATGAGCCCATTTACAGTCCTGCACTGCTGTTTTCCTGTAAGCACCGTCTCACTGTGTCCATTAGGAGGCAGAAGAAAGCTTCATATCTGAGCTGGCTGCTTTGGCTCGCATTTCTGTCCACGGTCCAGATCTGGAGCCTGGTGGTGACGAAGATGACATCGGTGAGCGACTTTGTTCCGAGGAACTAAAATGTTCAGTTTGGCCTAAAGTATTTTGACTCTTGTACATTTTTTTGCACATTTACCAAAACAAATTCACATTATGCAGTAAACATGAACTTTGGGTGTTGATTCTCAACTTTTTCACCTGCACAGCAGAAGAAGGGTTCAGAAATGACAGATAAAACATAAATATCACACTTGGATTAAAGTTCAACTACGGACCCACTTAACTAATAGTAACATGAAGAAGGTGCTGCTCACGTCGCTGTATGAGGCAACTATCAAGTCAACTATCAAGCTACATTTTAGTCAGAAAACTTCATGTATTGAAGATGCATATGTTCATATTAAAGCTGAGTCTGGACCCATATTTGTTATTTAACTGTGTAACTAAACTAAAATAATAAAACTGTGTCAACGTCCAGATATACTGAGGCTGAACTGAATTTACACCACACCTTTATTGTCTGTTTTTATTATCACAGGTGATCAGAATACCACTATACGGGATCTGCTCGCCATGAACCCAGCCCTAAATCCAGCCTTGAATCCATCTCTGACTCCAACGTTTGTAACTCCGGCGGGAAAATCAAAACCAAACAAGAAACGAGAGCGCGAGTCTCATCCCAGCTGAAATCTCTGCATAAGATTGTGGACATTGATGCAATAATACTCTGTAAAAGTGTACTTTTTCCCTCTAGTGATGCCAGTGTTATTGTTTTTACTTTATGACTGAACGCACTGCAGCGTTTTGCGTCAAATTGATTGTTTTTGACTGAAAGTTAGTCTCTCCTTTTCCCAGTTTACCATAAATTAATACAACTCTGAAAAATAGCGAAGCTTATACTTACTGAGACTTGTCAAATTTGGTTTTCTTTTCAACTGAGTATTAAAACTGCAACACAGAAAGGCCTGACAGTAATGCATTACTGCATATACTTACACCCATACCAAGGTTCATTCACTGCATTGATTCCTGAGTGCATGGACTGATGGATACCCCCCCCCCTCTCTCTATGAGTTGTTAGATGAATTAGAGATGTTCTTCCTGATTGTAGCAGAGTGCTGCTACTCAGCGATGAAAGCCTCACCCTTCCCCTTGCTCTAATGGGGTTTTAAGTACAACCCTTTATGGATGATAATGCAAAGTAAGAGTGAAAAGTCTGCCAGACTGCTCTGTGCACAACAATCCTGCAGGCAATTTAGTCCAGACCATGCGGTTTCCTGGCTGCAGAGTTTTAAGGTGCATCAATTAAACAAACATCAATTTTTAATTTCCTTTAATTTAATAACCAGTTATTGCTTTTGCACCCTGATAAAATATTCTCCCGGCACCATCACACTCACACTTGTGCATCTTGTAGCCTAACTAGAGCCTATCTCTCCCGTAGAGTCTCTTAGAAATGTGGACATAAAATTGACTTTGCGAGTGTCGTCGCTGCTGATCTGTGATGAGGGGAAACCGTTTGGATGTATTTTGAGGTCCCTTAGGGGACTGCAGGGACTTGTGGGAAGATGACCTGATTTCTAATTTTCTCCTCTCCTGCCGGGGCTCTGGGCTAGTCGCTGCTACAAACACAGAAGCCGAGAAAAGGAACGTGAGAGTGTGAGTCGACCCTGACTGTCTTGGAATATGGAACTGCTTTTATTGTAATTGTGGAATTTGTTGATGGATGCAGGTGCTGCTTTAATTCTTTCTCAGTAGATCCAGGTAGGTGAGAATACACACACACACACACTCATAATTGCTTATGTTACACCAGCAGAGTGCTGCTTACAGCCCAAAGCGCATTTCCACCTGTGTTTTGTCATTTTTATACTCTGCTGACAGAAAGCATGACTTTCATCTTAACCACCTTCTAAGCAGTGTTACGGTAACTATGAAAAATATCATTGTGTACATAATACGTAGAGAAAATGTCATTTTTGTTATTTTTTATGATGATTTTTAATTAAAGTGGCAGGTGTGCCACAGTGCAGTTGGTATAAATGAAATGTTTAAAGGTGTCTGGAGGTGGAGATGCGCGCAGTGTGACAGCGTCATCGGATCAGATGACCGGTTATTTTAGGACCCCAAAATAAGGTCGCTCCACAATCTCACTCAAATGGCTTTTTTTTTTTTAACGTCAACTCAGAAAGCTGGTTTTCATACATGTTCAGCGTGTGTACTTAAAACTCTGCATTATAGCAAAAATTATAAATTAAAATCATATAGATAATTGTCTAGTAGGGCATTTAGTCTTTTGTGATTACAATATAAAACCTCTAGAATTATTAAGAAGATAAAAAAGATATTGTCAGTCTGTTATACAGCTCTATGTATTATAGATGTATGTTTTGTATTATAACTAAAACTGCCTGTTTTCTTGTGTGTGATGGCATGTGGATCTATAATTTCACCTAAAAACTGTTTATATGATGATTTTGTAATGTTTTACTTTACAAAAATGTTTTGTTTTTAGTCACATGTAAAGCCTGTTGGTCTTTATTGGAATATAAATAGAAATCCTGTTCCTTGCTGACTGCTTTGTTCTTTCTATCAGGTGAGCAGGCATGGCTGACCTGCAGCAGGAATACCCCGGAGTCCTCCTGGGGATCCTGGAGGAACTGGCTAATATGCGGCAGTGGCTGTCCTTCCAGGATCTTTGTCGCATGGTCAGCACCCGCTTTGACCTCGAGCACCTCATTGAGCTCAGGAGTTTGCTGTTTGCTGCAGCGAGCAGGGATCCCTGCTTTCCAGCTACTCTGTTCAGGGACCGGGTTTCCACCAGAGGCCAGGGACTTTCACCCATTGGGGTCGCTGCTGACATAGTGACTATCTTTAATCTGATTCAGATGACGGGTGGGGTCTCCGATGACAACCATCCAATGAGAGCCCAGACTATCCTCCCCGTCGACCAGTCCCCGGGCCCCAGTCTGCCGGGAATCCACCCATTTTACATTTCTGGTCGAGAACGAGGGCGTGCACACTCTGAGTCTAGTGGAAGATCCATCGATCAGCACTTGTTATTTCCAAAATCAAATTACTCGGCCCGTAAGCGAGCCAGTCTTCCCCCGGATCCCATCTCATTTCTTTCTTCCCCCTCCCCTCCCGTCAGGACAAGGGCTGTGTCTTTTGACTTGCCTCACACCATACATTCGTACTCTAGCACTCATATTCCCACTGATGTTATGAAGAATATCTACTTGCCTCTGGAGACGGACAGCGAGTCTAGTGGGGATTCTGCTCCAATGGAAGTGTTCGAAGCCGAACAGGGATCTTCAGTTGACCAGAAAAGAACCATCTTTAGGAAGGACTTCCATAACCAGCCTCCTCTGATACCGCAGGTGACGATCAGCAGCGAGTCTCCCAGTCCCAAAATGGGACACGCTGGCTTTGACAATCACAGCTTTGAAATGATTCCTAACCCTTACCCGTCACCCACAGCAGCCCACCAGTCGCCAGAGCACCGGACTAAAGCTAAGCACGAGAGCTTTGATGATCTGCAGGATTCAACTTATTTTGGACCTGGGTCAGTCCCAGAGCCATCTCCCCGACACCTTCGGCCACCCAGGACACAGAGGTCCATCTGGAGCAATAAGAGCCAGAGTCTAGAGGACAGGATTGGCCTGGGCACCATTGATATGGGGATGGAATCTCAAGCAGGACAACTTCCAAGGCGCTCTACTCCTGCTATCAGCATTTTAGGGGGATCCTCAGGAGGTGAGAGTGCAGATAGTGGACTGCCAAACGGAGGGGAGAGCGTGAAAGCTCAGGGAACGCAAACAGACCCCCCAGATCCCAGGAGACTCCGTAGCCTGGTTCACGCCGATCGCCTCTCCTTCATGACATCCTTAGATGACCCTGAGTTTGGCGAGGACGACATCAGCGCCATCTTTCGTTTCTTAGACGATATAAGCATGTGTGGGTCCACGGGAGTCCTGCACCCCAATGACAGCACCGTCAACCAGGACACCCCCGAGGCGAGACGTGGACGTCTGGGTCAGCTTCAGAGGCTCTTCCATTCTCTGGAGAGTAGTGACGATGGGCTAAAGGCCAGCGTCTGCAAGCTGCTGCTACGGATGAGTCAAATAGAAAGACAGCTGGAGTCACTGAACGATGTGAAGGCTGAGATTTCTCAGGTACTCTCTGCTTTGCAGCGACTGGACGAGAAGATCCAGCAGCCCATCCTTAGCGGGGGACAAGGCACCGGCGGTAGATGGCTTGAGCCTCTGAGTGGTGTCTCCTCTTTTATGAGCCACCCTGTGACTCCCTCCGAGTCGTCAGAGCCTCAGCCTCTGTCTGCATCTGGGCATCTGTTTCCAGGAACCAGCACAAGCAGCCTGGACTGGAGCCGGTGGAATACCCCCGGGGATCAGACAGAGAGCAGCAAAGGTCAGGCAGATTCTAAAGGGGGGAAAGACGCAACATCCCGACGTGCCTCAAAAACCCAGCTCGAAGAAAAAAGTCTGTCTGATACCAAACAGCTAAATATTTCTAACTCTGCAAGAGACTGGAAGGTGTCGTTCTCCAAAATTAAAGATGGCAAAACATCGCAAAGAAAGCTCGGACAGGTAAGGCGGTGCTGCTCCTCCATTCTGTACACATATTCCTATTTTATTTAACAAGTATTATAATATGCATCCACCGTAAATGACTGATTGATTACGTCATACAACAGTATTGGAATGATGTGCAGCAACAGTATCTGACAGTACCGCTGATGTTAGTGGATGTGTGACAGATTGAATCTAATCTTCACAGAAAACGCTGTTTTCTCAGGGTTATAAAGAAATACAGCTCATCCCATTCATGTTTTTGCTCAAATTCAGCACATTTTTTAAGAATAAACGTTGTGATTCAGACTGTACACATAAAATCTGTCTTCTGTTTATTCTTTTTCCAGGCAGATCAGTCAGACAGCACCACTAACTTACTCTCCCAAAAGTCGACAAGTGTGGTGGAACAAGTGTTCAACTCGTCCCTGTTCCGACAGAAAGAAAGCAGTCTAGCAGGGGGGCTTACCTCCGGGAAGGTCATGGAGCCCAGACTGGCCGAGGGGAGGGGACGGCCCATATGGACTGTGGATGACAAAGAGGCACGAATCTCCCCTTTGGACCTACATGTAAGAACTGTTCACTCCTAAAGATGTACAAAAGTGAAAAAACATTTAATAAGTTTTTGTTTTGAATTTTTAATAAGTCAGTCTTTATTTAATCTATATTTAATTAAAACAGTGTTTTTATCTTTTTTTTTTATTTAACATTTATTTATTGATAGAGGAATAACCCATTTTGTTTCCTCTGAATAAAAGTAACACAAAACAAGAGCAGCAGTGTCTACAAAAAAAGGAAGAAATTTACAAACGAAAAAAAAAAGAATAAGTAAATAGATAAATAACAAAAGAAAAGAATTAAAATAAAAAACATATGTAATACATGTAATAGTCATCATCAATCATCCATCCATACAAACACACACACACACTTACACAAACCACTCTTGTAACCCTGCCCTCCGACCGATGCTCAAAACCTGTACAAGTTAAATATATATAAAATATATTTTTAAATAGATTATAATGGGCACTGTTTTGAGAACCTCGAAAAATAAATTTGGTCAGGCTGGGTTAAGGAAGGTGACCTGTTCTGTTTCTCAATGTGTTGATCAGGCTCAGGAGTCCCTGAACCCCAACAACATGGAGTTCTGGATGGACGACATCTACACGCCGGGCTACGATGCTCTGCTCAGGCGTAAAGAAGCAAACCTCCGCCGGCTCAAGGTCTGCAAGCTGGTTGCACTGATTGCCACTGCAGTGACTATCATCCTCATCATCGTCATTCCCATCTGCACCATGGGCACATGAAGACCCTCTCAGAAAACCACACTGTTGCCTCTGTGATAGATGAAACTGCAGCACTCGGACTTTGAAGCTGGACTTATTATCACTTAACTCTCAGTACCTCCTTACTTTTCTCAGCATGATGCACCATCACTTATTACTTCAGAAAGACTGGAGGATTTGAACTTTTAACTCATTCGCTGTTGCATTTACAACGTCTGAATCATCTGTCATGCCAAGCCGTTTTCTCTGACGCGCTCTGTTTTATTTTGTGATTCATGTCCTTAATATTCAGGTTGCTGTTAGAAACTAACAGTGAGGATTTTAATTCTCTAAACTATTTCCATCGGTATATATGTTGAAGCTACTAACACTGAGCCAGTGCACGAGTGTCAATTCCTTCTGTTTTCTGCATTTCTTGGAAAAGCAACACTGTCATATATGCATTGTGATTCAGCCTCAGCACTGAGCACTGCCTGACTCATTATAGCTGTTCTCTTGAGAACAACACAGGACTGACTAAACTTAAGATAACAGTTTCATCAATAGATGGCAATTTAGGTTATTTATAAAGCGTGTTGTGTGAACAGGGATGTTTATATTCTTTTAGTTTGAATGTTCTTGTACTTCCTTAAAGCAACAAGATACACTGCTCAAACAAGCTGGAATCAATAAAAAATATTATTTTTATAAAGTTCTCTCCCATTTTTTTTTCTAAAACAGGACAATACGATCTGTTTGATCCACTTGTCAGTGTGCGTTATTTGTTGTGCAGAGTGTTTACCAAGCCTCAGGTTTCAGTGGTGATGATAATGCTTTAAATGTGGAGCAGTGAAGGGAAGTTTTTTCTCCCGTAAACACTCTGTGAGTGGGAGATTTCACATATAATTCAATTGATGGGAAGTTCCAAGTGCACCAATATGCACTTAGCATTTGAGAGTACTCAAAGTCGGCCAGTTCTTTCCATACACCTACAGATTCCTTCAGCACTGACAGTCAGGAGACATCCATTCACATGTCAGGTGACGTTCCACAGCAGTGATCCTCACTGTTAATTCAACAAGAGCCGCACTCAGTCCACTTACAGTATGCAAACATCCTCATCTACTGTTGCTGTCATCCCTGCAAAGCCTCTTCACTTCTTTTTTGGTTTATATGTCCAACTAGAAGAAGCTAAAATGTACAATAAAGCTGTAATGTGATGCACAGACTTGCTTCCAGTAAAATCAAAATATAATGCAGATTAATAATCTAACTCAACGCCACCAGAAACAGCAGACCTTAAAATGACAAACATGATCAGTGTAACACTGTCTTGTCAGCTACTTTTTCTGGACTAACTATATTTTAGATGTTTAGGGTTTGTGCTCGCCTCTGCCGTTTACTGATCTCGGTTTCTTTAACAGTAGAATGTAAAGGGCTGAAGGGGTTAACACGTAACTGCAACGACCATGTTTTTTCATGCCCTTCCTGAGTCTTTTTTCAGCTTATGCCTTCCTCATGACCCACATTTCTGGTGTCTCTCATACCTTCAATAAAGGCTTGATGCCAAGAAGGACAGAAAAAAGGCAGATATACGGCACTTTACTTCATCAAAGCTCAGTCAAGGTTGTTAGACTCCAAACTGCAGAGAAACTGCACACAAGGCAGGAAAAATCTGCTTAAATCTCCACTTTGCCTTTTGTTCACAATTATACACAGGATGTCTAGTGGGGTGTGTTCTGTTCCTGCATATACTCGTAAGTAGATGTACTATCTGCCAAGTGTTACCCATGAGGGTCTTTGTGGATGCATTACCCTCTGGTGGTGCCACTGAAGAGGCCCGACTCTGGAGTCAGCACAAGCTCTCCCTCTGAAACTTCGATGCACTTGCAGCATCCTGTCACTTTTTTAAAAATTTTTTTTTTTACACCCGTTATGCTGCAAAAGATGTGATTTTTGCATTTAATAACTGTTTTCTAACCATCTTTGACACAGAGAAATGTAAACATGTGATGCTGTTATTTAGGTGAACACTTTTTTTCTTACTTTTTTTTTTTAAAAGAGAGTTGTAAATGTGTTTGTTACTTACTGATCAGCTTACTGATAAACGGTGCTTTACATTCATTTTTGGGTGTTGTCTGTCTGAGTAAACTCTGCAAACAATCCCTTTCTTCATAACCTTGCTAATGTAATAAATTTAAAAAACAGAAAGCATATGTACATTTTAAAAATGTGCATTTATAATGGTGGATGGGAGATCTCCTCTTAAAGGACTTGTTCCTAAATTATTTTTACCCCCATTCTCTTCTGGTCAAATATGTTTATAGCATATTTACAGCATGTGAAATCAGTCTACCCAGTTTCAGAAACGGCAGACAGCGACTTGTGCAATAGACAGTAAAATCCATGACGAGAGGAAATGTACCTGTAAAGATGAATTATTGATAAAGACAGAGAATGCTATTGACTGACAGATCCTATTATCTTAAATCAACAATAATGGACTTGCAGTGCTCAGAAGACACTCATGCAATTCTTGGGGAAAGTTTATTGATAAATCAGACAGCCACTGCTTTAAAAAAAATCCAATGAGCACACACAAAACAGCGGTAGTCTGTTGACAAACTGTGCAAAATAATGTATTGGACATATGCATGGAAATTTTTCATTTAATGTGTGTGAGTGTAAATGTGTTATTTTCATTACATGTTGCACAGCAGAGCTGCTGCTGCACCCAGATATGCCATCGGTGGCTGATTAATGATCCTGCCGTGTGCATCCTATTTGCCAGAACGAAGATGACAGGACACAATTACCAAGTGTTTTGAGGGTTTCATGCTTTATTTCACTCAACATTACCCACTAGTACAGCTGGAAACTCATATCTTGTGCTAATAAAGCAAACTTTGTATCAGAGTTAATGATATATGTGGCTCAGAAGTTCAGCTATCATGTCAAACAAACAAGAATATTTTAAGGTGGTCCACAGATTCTGCTCAGTTTGAAACCAGAAAGTCTTTAGATGTTTTTGAGAGATAAAAAAAAATCCAGTTTTATGTATATAATTATCAGTATGATGGATATACAGAATATATGGTTTTATTAAAGTCTTCCATGATACTTTCTACATGACCGTGCTATTTGAAATGCCAACATCAGATGATAAAAGGAAGAGATTCATATGAAATCTTTTACATCCATCCAACACTTTAATCAATGACTAAAGTAAGAATGATGATATAAAACCTGGATAATACTTTCTTAAAATGTAAATACTTAATGTGTTCATGTCATACAAGCAAATTTCTTCTAAAGCAGCTTCTAATCTAATTTGTTATTCCTTCTGTAAATCTGAATTCATTGTATATCAATTCATGTGATAAATGTCACAAATATAACACATTGATTGAGAATAAGTAGTATTTAAGATTATTTAAGAAAGGTATATAAATTTAAATATATAACAGTATTTAAGAAAGGTCAGCGCAGACTTTACTTTTTAAGGAAGCTGAGATCATTTAACGTCTGCACCAAGATGTTGCATATCTTCTATAAGTCTGTCGTGGAGAGTGCAGTCAGCTTTGCAGCATCTGCTGGGGTAGTAGCATCAGAACCAGATACTTGAAGAGAATCAACAAACTGATCAAGAAAGCTGGTTCTGTGCTCGGAGTAACTCTGGAGCTGATTGTCCAAAGAAGAATGCTGCACAAGCCGATGAAGATGATGGATGATTCTTCGCACTCTCTCCACAACACAGTGAAGAAACAAAAAAGTGTGTTCAGTGAGAGGCTTCTTCAGGTCCGATGGAAGACTGAAAGATACAGAAGATCATTCCTGCCAGCAGCCATCAGCCTTTGGAACAAAACCTCCTCAAGTTAATTATAAACTACAATACTGAATTTAACTTAGGGGATTAATGAAGTATTTTTCATTTAATTTAATTTCATTCATTTACCCCGGAGGGCAAAATCCAACACAAACAGCGCGGCCCCTGCAGTTACAGCTCTGACGGTGTGGGGGCGACAGAGAGCAGTCAACATTCCGCCTAAAGCCACGAAGAAGAAAACCGGCGCTGATTTTGAACTTTGCGGAGGAACGTGCAAACTTCGTGTGGCTGCGCTGCTGGTGTGGGAATAAAAAGCACGAAACCTCTTGTTCTTTAACGCTCTAGTTCGCTGTTACAATCCATGTCTACCTCGCTGTTACAAGAACGGTATCGCGCAGGTAATTCTTGTTTTAATGTGATTTTTGCCACCTGCTGTGACGGTCGGCTCAGACCTGCTGAACTGAATGTAAACACGTTGCTGGTTCCAACACGAGAAGAGTTAAACCCGATGTAAAAATTAATAAAACGCGATTTTAGCAAGTTTAAATGTAAAGTTTTAATCCACCATATTACATCTTGTTCTGTGCTTATACTGTTTATTTATTCACTAAGTTCTATAAATGTAATGAAAGGATTGTTTCTCATTAAAACACCAAGTTGGAGCTACTTTAACGCCAACAAGATATGGCTAAAACAGAAGTTGTAGTACTTTCTGGATAACTACATTTTCTCTGCTAATCTAAGGTGATATCTTTGGATAAGACAGCAGCACCGAGACACCATGGAGTCTGTGGTGAACCTGTGTAACCAGTTCCAGAGTCTCAGAGACCAGGTGGACGGTCTCAATGAGAGCATTGAACCACGTAAGTTATTTCAAGCTTTGTTGTGGTATTTGCCAGGAATTTTGGGTCCTATAAAAGACAATGACACAGATGCCACCACTTGATCATAAATTTTAGATTTGTTTTTGCTTCAATTGCTTCAAGCTGATATATATCTAAAATAAAAAAATAAATAAAAATAATAATAATTTAAAATATATATATATATATATATATATATATATATATATATATATAAATAATCACAGTTAAATCACAGTGCATACATTTAACAGTTTAATCAGTTTATATTACTGCTATATGTTATTACAACTTTTGAAAAAAGTTATTTTTAATGATGGTTTAATGATTTTTCTTATATAGTTTGTACATCTTTTTGGGCCCCGATCAAGTCATGGGGCTCTTCTCTTCCTAATTTCCCCCCCCATATGGCGCCTCTGATCACACTGCACATATTTGTGCAGCTTCAGCGTTATAGTTAGTACAAGTGAAATGGTTGCATTTTTGTCATTTGGATCCTAAAAAGTGATATTTAGTGAATCAAAACCAACAAAAATTACATTCTGTTAATAGATATTTAGCACTAACTTTCCTACTTTTAATTTAGTCGATTAAAGATCATATCAGCTGTTTATATACAAATAAGTCATTTATTCACTCTCAATAAGTGTCACTGTCTTTTTGTCCTTTTTTTTTTTTTTTTTAATGTATTAACTGTGAAAAATATTTCTGTTCAAGTTCTTACACATTAGATGTACATAATACAACACTATATTTTCTGTTTTGTTAATGCAGAGTTTCTCCAGTTGGCATTAAACTTTGAGGATTGCCGTAAGAGATGGTTGGTGGCAGACGAGGAGCTGGTTTCCTGTAAAGAGATTCTGGCCAAAACCGAGACAGAAAGGGGGGCCCTGGAGGTCAAACTAAAACATGCTAGGAACCAGGTGGATGTGGAGATCCGCCGTCGACAGAAGGCAGAGGCTGTCTACGAGAAACTAGTTGGTGTCACACAAATTTTGAATCTTGTGAAGTTAAATGGTTGTTTATGGAATATTGCAAAAAGCGAACCGGCAGATTTTTCTGTCTACATAATGAGCATTAACATCAGTCACCTAATTCAGCATGCACTTGTTTGTTTTAACTAACTATATGATATTTCTCTGTGGACCTATTTCTGTCAACTTGTGGCTTCCTTGGTGTAAAAGGAGCGGCAGCTACAGCTGATCAGGGAGCTGCTGATTGCAGAGAACAATGGAAGCAGTGTCCATTTAAGCGAGGAGCAGCGGTCAGCCCTGGCCTTCCTTAGTGCCCACTCCCAGGCAGCACAAGCTGCCAAAGCCAACATGAACTCCAGCCGGAGGTTAGAAATGTCTAATCTGGTTCTGAAGAAAATGTTCTGCATCTTTGTTTAGAATAGAATAGAATCCCTTTATTGTCTTTATACAAATGTTATGTACAATGAGAGAAACTGAGAGCAATGAAGTGGAAAAAAAAAATCTGGTTTCAAGTTGAAATTTACATGACTAAACAAGATGAAAATGTTGATTTGTGTAATATGATTAAAAATGTGGAATTTACAACAATATGATGGAGCCACAACACATCCTTTACTAATTCCTTTCGATCTGTTTTACAGATTAAGTAGAATTGATGAATCTGCTTCTTCAGTGCTGTCAGACATCAGCTATGACCAAACAAATGATTCTTTGGTAAATGTTTTCTTTTTTTTTGTTTGTTTGTTTCAAATAGAGTAACGGCAGATTTCATAAAGGCTTGAGAAGTAATATTTTCCCTCTCATTATTTTCCCTGAAGGACTGGGATTCTTCCGTCATGAAGAATGTGAGACTGCAGAAACGGCAGAAGCGAGTGAGTCATGTTCTTACTCACATATTGGCTCAAAGCCTGCTTGCTCTCACTGATGATCTTATGATTTAGATATTTTGTCTCAAGGGAGGCTTAAATGCAGTTAATGAGTAAATATATTAACCTTAACTAACCTAAAACAATATTTTAATCCACAGCAATCCTCCAGGAAACACTCAGAAATTCCTCCCCAGGCCTTAAAAAAGCCCCGCTCCACCGGACGTCCATCAGACAGGGTAATACTGACCTCTGCAGTTGACTGTGTTCCATGACATTTTAAAAACATTATGTTTATGTGAGCTGAGTTTAGATAATTATGGTCATGTTTTATGAAAATTACATGAAAAATCTTGTTTATGAAATGTAGATTAATGAATCAATCGTGGCCAAGACGACCATCACCGTGCCTGCAAATGGTGGTGTGGTGGAGGCCGTCTCCACCATTGAAACTGTGCCTTACAGGACACGCAGCAGAAAAAGGAGCGGTGAGATTACGTTTATTTTCTACCTCATTTTTCTTATCTAAATCTATTAATTAAACTTGTAAAGTCCTATAAACAGTCTGCTTAAAACCCTCATTGCATCATTGAGTTTATTCTGCTTTACACGTTTCCTCAGTGGTTTTTTGAGCTGACCAACATGATTTTGCCTCCAGTTGCTCCAGTTTTGGCTGACTCCACCACTACTGACCAATCTGAGACGATCAGCGAGGCTCCCAGCACACCAATCTCCGATTTCCCAGCCCAGCTCCAAACTCCTCGAGCCAGAGGGGGAAAGAAGCACCACTTCATTCCTAAAACAGTAAGACTGAAGTCTTGTTGAGGAAACAGACTTTATTACTTCTCTTGTAAGCACAAGCAGTTGTTTAGTTAGATTTTAATCGCTCTCCTCGACATCATTAAGGTGATAAAGTCTGAGTTCTGTGGGCCATGTGGAAGAAGAACAAAGTTTGGCAAGCTGTATCTTCGCTGCCAGGACTGCCGGGTGGTGACACATCCAGAGTGTCGCGACCACTGTCCCCTCCCCTGTAATCCCACTGCTATTGGTACTCCCTTTAAGAGTGCAGAGGTACAGGTTTCCATTTCCTATATGCATGCTACCGCTACTAAAATGTTTTGCACGTACTGAAACGTTGTTTTTTGTGAAGGCCACTCTGGCTGACTTTGCTCCAGCCACCTCCCCGATGATCCCCGCTTTGGTAATCTACTGCATTAAAGAGATCGAGCGCAGAGGACTTCATGAGGTGAGATCAGGGCTTTATTAATGTCTGTGTTTACTTCTCACCTCCATGTTAACACTAATTCTTTCCTTCAAGCCATAACAATAGATAATTTCTCTCTAATTAGTAATTAAATTTAGTGTGATAAGAGTATCGCAGGCTGTGGATAATGACAGCTGGTTTCTTTATCTGTTCTTTGCCCCAGGTTGGCCTCTACAGAGTCTCTGGTCATGAGCGCATGGTGAAAGAGCTGAAGGAGAAGCTCATTAGAGGAAAGACTCTGCCTCCTCTTAACAAAGTGGAGGACATCAATGTTATTACAGGCGTCCTCAAAGACTTTCTTAGAAACCTTCCAGAGCCACTCCTCACCTTCCACCTCAACAAAACCTTTTTGGAAGCAGCTGGTGAGATTTGTTTTGCGACCTTAACTTCTCGGATTTAGTCTCATCGTAAATAATGTTCAGAATGAGGATTTGCAGTGAAAGACGAGGAGAAAGTGATCATTGTGGTGGTGGTGTTTTTTTAAACTACTTATGTTTCCTTTCCAGAAATCCAGGATGATGGCAACTGTCTTGCTCTGTTATATCAGACTATTAATGAGCTGCCTCAACCCAACCGAGACACACTGGCCTGTCTGATGATCCACCTGCTGAAGTAATTTGCATGACTCAAATTTCAGTATTTCTGCATGTTGTTGTTAGATCAGAACTTTCAGCTATGAAAACTATTTTTTTTAGGGTATCTCAAAGTGTGGATACTAAGATGGATGTAAATAACCTGGCCAGGGTGTTTGGTCCGACCCTGGTGGGCCACGCCGTTGCTGATCCAGACCCCATGACGATCCTGCATGACACCAGTCGACAACCAAGGGTAACTTGACGAAGAAAAAATAATTCCCTGGTTCAGGGGTTGAGAACTTTGGCCAACGTCCTGAAAGTTTTCCATGTCTTCCTGTTCCAACACCCCAGATTCAAATGAATGAATTAGTTTTCAGATCTTGATAAGCTGTTGTATCTGTTTGATGTGGACCACAGATACATGGAAAACCTGCAGGATTGTGGCCCTCAAGGACCAGGGTTCCCCACCCCTGTCCTAGTTTATGTTTATGCACCTTAATGCTCATGAAACAACACATGGTTGAGGATGTACAAGTTTTTGTTTTTACTTAAAGATGAATAATTTTTGTGCTTTTAACCAGAAAAACTGGATGTCTTCTATTTTTTACAGGTTGTAGAGCGCTTGCTTAGTATTTCAGAGAGCTACTGGAGTCGCTTTGCTTATCCAGATAACATGGGCATGGATCGAGATCGCCACACTGACATCCCAAGCCAGAAAGGTAAATTACTGAACAGTGAGAAAACATGAATGCCACAACATTAAACTCTGAGTTTCATTACATTTTAGAAAGTCATTTAACAAGTTGGCATGGTATGATGGCCTCAACACACACGTTAAGGTGCATCCCCATTAAGTGGGCTCACTTCTGCTACACTGTTAGTCTAGTGCACAGATTTTTTGAAAACTCTCTATTCCCCTTTAGAATCCATATTTAGACATGCAAAATGGTGTTTTAGATATTTCACAGGAAACAATATCTAGAAATCTATCCACACCAGGAGCCAGTCCCTGCATGCACATAGGGGCCGCCACCTCCCAGCCGTAAAGCTGCTGCGCTGGACCCCGCACCACCCAAACAGGAGCAGTCGCCCTGGCAACAGCCCCCAGACCAAACAGGCAGAGCCCCCAGCGTGCAGGATCCCCATCAGGAAAACACTGGAGTTAAAAACAGCAGTTAAATAACCTTAAGAAACAGTAATTAGAAATATGAACAACAATTATAAAAATAAATATAAAATGATTTCACAATAATGTTAAAAAGAAGAAGTTAAACAACATAATTTAAAAATAAAGTAAAATAAACAAAATAAAGTTAAATTCACCTTAAAAGCTAAACAGGTGGGTCTTGAGGCTCTTCTTAAAAACATCACCAATCTTTGCAGCCAAGGCTCTCTAGAAGGCTGTTCCACAGTCGAGGACCATAATAATGGAAAAAGGTCTAAAAGGCCGGTACCAGAGGACCTCAGGGTCCTCGAGGGCTCATAATTAAAAAAATGGTCAGATAAATAAGAAGGCCCAACACTATTTAGACATTTATAAATGAGTAAAAGAATCTTAAAATCTATCCTGAAACACACAGGAAGCCAATGCAGCAATTTTAAGACTGGTGCAACGTGTTCCCGCCCTCTGGTCCTCGTTCCGCTGAATTCTGCTGTAATTGTAAGCAGGAAACAGACTTTTTGGGAAGACCAGAGAGCAGGGCGTTACAGTAATCTAATCTACTGGAAATAAAAGCATCAGCACCTCTGTGCTGGGAAGAGAGAGAAGTAGGCGGACTCTGGCGATTTTTTTTTAATTTTATTTTTTTATTTTTATTTTTTTTTAAAGAAGATAAAAACCTGTTTTTGTTACGTTTAGTTATGTAAAGTCCAGCTCAGAGTCAAGAAGAACACCCAGATTTCTCACACTGTGAGGGATTACAAGGATCTCTTTCTTGCCTTCAGGACCGACAATTAAAACTTCACTTTTCTCCTGGTTGAGCTGTAAAAGGTTTTCTGCCATCCATGACTTTATATCTGAAATACAGTTTAAAAGAACATTAAGTGGCTCTAAGCCATCAGGAGACACGGCGATGTAAAGCTGTGTGTCATCCGCATAGCTGTAGAAATCAACACAGTGTCTCTTGATGATGTCCCCAAGTGGCAACATATCCAGGTTAAAAAGTACTGGGCCTACGATTGATCCTTGGGGAACCCCACATTTGATTTTATAGGTTTATGTATCATCATGGACAAAAAATAGGACTCTAGCAGGAAGTTTATCTGTCAATAACTGTCTGTTGTACATGCACAAACACAGGGAGTAATCTGAATTTCATGTAGTTTGATCTTCTGCTAAAATGATCTTTTATAGTGACTGTAAATCCAGACGGCATTTCTGGTTCCTTCTTTCTCTGCCATACATAAATTCACAAACAGGCTCGACAGTTCTGACACATCTTACATCTGTGTAATTACTCTGAATGGAGAAATATGTTCAAGATAGAAATGACATTTTTTAACATGTAAAGTAAACATCTGAAACTATTGTCCTTCTATTCTCTGCAGTGAGTATACTGGGACCAGTGACAACTCCAGAACATCAGATAATGGCTAAAACACCCTCCTCCAGCTCACTGTCTCAGCGCATGACCAGCTTGTAAGTTTACACTGTCTTATATATATATATATATATATATATATATATTACATTTCTTCTGTGTTGCTTATTTTACACTGCAACAATATTCAGGGAATAATAAAAACAATCAATTCCAACAGGTGAACAACGCCGATATAAAACAGGACCGCTTTATTCTTACGCAGTTTTCATTCAGGGGGAAATACCGATCATATCAGATTGACTTACTGGCTCCCATGAATCCTCCATTGAAATTTAGGCCATGTATACATGTAGCCAGGTTTACCCCTCTACTGCGTAAATCATGTTGATCATCGTTGCTTGTTTACAGCGGTAGTTTCACCTTTACGGCAGTCACAAATGTCGGCTTAAACCTGTTAATAAGCAGCGGCTAAAAACTATTTCCATGAATCTGTGAATTCATAACACACACAAGACACACACCACCTTGTCCTGTAAAAAAAACCTGTCCACACCTAACTGCATAAGCCCATTGTTACGTACGTTCAGAGGGTATCCATGCCATTTCTGGGTATAAACACTGGTCGCACATGTGACGTTGAGCATTTTGTCACAGGCAGTGACATTTTGAAACCTAAAGCCCCGGTTACATATGTCCACACGTAGATGCTCAAACGTAGTATTCGTAAATCTTTACTTTGGTCAGAGGTTTTTCAAAGAATCGTTTTTAATGCCGTAAATCTGAGCTTTCGTGTGGATGACAACAAGTCAAATAGTAGAAAAATATCTTTGTCTTCTGAGATACCTAGCTACACGTGCACATGGCCTTAATTGAGAGAAGATTTATTTTGTATTTATACATGTATTTATTTAAATGTGCGGTTCTTTGGTCTTGGCGTCTTAGCTTTTTACATTCCGATCTTGTTGCTTTAGATGGTATGAACTAGTCGTAATGATGCCACACTGAAGACAGATGTGAGGGAAAGTACAGGCTGTTCTCGACTTACGTCGTTTCAACTTTACGACACTCATTAAATAAATGTAAAGAAAAAAAGTAGAGCAAGTTTCAAAATTACAAGGGTCCATATAAGCTCTTACGACACGTAACACGGAGGATTAGATGACGCCTCAGTGTGTATTTTAATTGCCTGTACCATTTTTCTATTAATATGATGTATAATACATGTATTTAGATTTGTTTGAAAAAATATGCTAGCAAGGCCCCAGAATGGTGACACCAAAAAGAGGAAAGAGACAGAAGCTTATCTTGGCTTTAGATGCTACTATGTGCTCTATTACTGGCTATATCAGGGGTCGGCAACCCGCGGCTCTAGAGCCGCATGCGGCTCCCTGGAGCTTTTTTGAAAAAGTTTTTTTTTTAAAAATGGAAAAAGATATATATTTTTGTTTTGATCTGGTTCTGTAGGAGGACAAACACTCTTAATGTTTTCTAATGCTGTAAAAATGTGTAGAATAAATATTAAATTTCAACATTTCTGTCAAGGAAGATTTGCGTCATAGCCTGCGACACACGTAGCCTATCAATCAGCAGGGCAGGATGTCATGCAGGTGTTTGTTGTCAACAAACCGGGGCTGTGTGATGCGCCATGGATCCAAAAGGGAAAAAGAGAAAAATAACCGAGGAGAACAGAGGATTCAACGTTTCTTGGACCGAATCATTTGCATTCATTGCCAATGCGGAAGGATTGCCTGAATGTTTGCTCTGTAGCGAGAAGTTGTCAAATAACAAAAAGAGTCATGTGGAAAGACATTTCCAGGGAAAGCATGCTACATTTGCAGCCAGTACCCAGTTGGGAGTGACACAAAAAGTGCGATTGCATTACTTCTGGAGAAATTAGAGAAGCGCAAAAATAGATTTAAGTGGATTGCATCTCCAAACTCCACTACTGCTGCAAGTTTTGTTGCAACCTGGGAGATAATAAAGCATAGGAAACCGTACACAGATGGTGACTACATGAAGGAGTCAGTCATCAACATATCAGGACACGTATTTGCTAACTTCAAAAACAAAACCGAGATCATACAGAAAATCAAAGACATACCCCTCTCCGCTAAGACAGTGGAGGAAAGGACCATTAAAATGGCGGCAACATCACCGATCAGCAAATTAAGGACATTAATTCAGCACGAGTTACATCTTACATGTTGAGAAGCTGACCAGTGATGTCCGAAAATAGAAGTCACATTAAACGGGTAAGAACATAATCCTTCCTAGACACATATTGAGTAACAAAGTGGAGGTTTTTATAAAAATGATTTCTGATTTTTGTCAGTATATATCTGGAATGACACTTGGTAACGGTGCTCAGGTCGGAGGATAGCTGCGTTGGTTGCGTGTCTAAAGAGAAGAGGATGCTGCTGCGTTTTACCCTTGCACTGACTTGCTTGGCATTTGCACAGTAATCAAACTGTATTAATTTGATTTGTTTTTTTTTTTTTATAAATGCAGGCTGCGTTTTATTGCGCTCAGTTTGTTGCCCAGATAAGGGGCGCGTTATGCACATTCCATTTTTTGTTTTTTCGAATCCTCAAAATAAAAATGACATAAAAAAAATCGGATTTCTATATTGCATTTTTTATTTCATCAAAGCAACGAAACATAACTCATTAATATAGTAATGAAGTTAAACATGAGACGGCATCGTACAACAGAGTCGTCACGTGGTGCGTCATTCTCTACAGGATGCACTGCGGGGAAAATAAACATATCATTAAGGCTCATTATGTATTTGTAGCCAACTTAGTCATTTTGATAGTAGGCTAATATAGATACATAAAGCATGTGTTGCCTTCATGATAAGGCTTATATTAGGCTTTTAATTTTTTGCGGCTCTGGACATATTTGTTTTTTTGGTCCAGTATGACTCTTTCAACATTTTGGGTTGCCGACCCCTGGGCTATACAGTCTGCCATATACTTTATGGTTTATACTTTATGGTCATTTTAGTTAATAATTAAAAAAATATTTGGTCTTAGCTTCTGTATTCAATAACATTAAAAACTGTTAATCTCTATTTATTGAAGTTAAATTTTACAATATTCTAACTTTGGCATCTGATCTATGTGTATAAGTCAGAGGTGTTCAAGTTTGATCTCCAATCTACAAACCTGAAACTATTAGATGCAATCAAAAAAATGTCTCGTTACCAGACCTGATGAGCTGAACGACATGCAGAAGAGGAAATTTAGCTGTTTGATTCAGTTGTGTTGGAGAAGAGATTCATCTGAGAGTTTCAGGATGGTAGATCTCGAGGACCAGACTTGGGCAGTCCTGGTCTAGATACAAAACTATGGCATAATTTTATGTATATATGAAACAATTTACATGAAGAAAGTGATGAACAGTCACATTATTCTTTACAAACTGAAGAATAAAGATGCAAAAGTGCTTCGATTCTTTTTGCAAATTTTTCAACTAAATGTAGAAAATACAGCTGTTTTAGGTTTTTGTGTTTTAAAATAACTATTTTATACTAATTTAAAGGTTAACATTTTTATTCCCCGACATTTTTTTATCTTTAGATTTGGGAGCAGGAGCAAAGCCACCTCTGCATCTCTCTGTCAGGGCTCCTTCTTCGCTTCGCCACAGCTGAAGTAACGGCAGTGAAAAGAAAACTATTCATATTTCTGGACGTCTAATATGCAGTAACTGAATGTGTGTTTTTATAATTATTGTGCAATTGTGGTTTCAGTTTTATTGCCTAAATTTATATTTGAACTAACAGAATTAGTTTATTGTAACCTTGGACTAATATTGTTTTATTACTGACCAAAGCTGCGGTGGTGTCTGTTATCACATGATATTTTCTATTTTTGACGACAGCAAACATTTTAAAAAGTGCTGAGAAGTGACTAGGAACTGCTTGTTTTGTGGTGTCTCTTTGAGCCTGTGGTTATAACCACAGTGGAAAACACAAGCTAATTGAACAGAGAAGTTATCGGCCAGTGTTTTTGTTTGCTTTGTCATTCAGCTTTTCATTTAACATTGTTTTATTTTTATGTGAATTTGATGCGTATTAATCATGATTTCATCTGATCAGTTCAACAATGCTTCTCTGTATAAACACTGATACTGGTTGAGAATGAAGTTGCGGTTTTGCACTCCATGTAAAAGCAAATCAGTTTCCTACTGCACCACTAGAGGCTGCTGTTGCACCGATTTTGATATGCAACTTCTGACTTTACTGTATTTTAGGCACATAACTAGTATGATACTGTAGTTCTTCACACAAAATGTTGTTCTGACTACTAAAGATGATTCAGAGGAATACCAAAGTAAAACTGGAACTACTTTGATGTGAGAACAGATTTGCATAAAAGTCACATTGTGGATAAACTGTCACATCTTTACCCTCCTAACATCGCTGACTGTCTGCATTGTTTTCTATAAAAGCTTAAAATATAACTTGGGCAGTTATGCTAGGTTATGTTGGCTAATGATTTGTAAAGACATACCTTTCTTATATTGTTACATTCTACATGTAAAAAACCATCTCCATGCTGCTCTTACTCTCACTTTAGCCAAGTTTTGTCATGACGACAATAGAGTCAAGTATTCATTATATCAAAGTTGACAAAAAATAAAAAGTGTTTCCTAAAGAAAACCAAATCTAGCTATGTGTTAGGTTGTAAGACCGCTCGACTTCCGGCATTGTTTTATAAATACATCATATATTTTTGTACACTTATTTGATGAAATATTGTGTAATTGAATGTCTAACCAAAGATCTGTAACTGATTAACCCTCATTCATTTGTCTTGGCTTACATAATATGGCTAAGCTAAAAATAAAACCTTGGAAAAACTGTTTTTTGTTGCTTTATTTACCCATAAGATGTTAATGTTGGGCGAATAATCTATTTGAAAGGGTAGAAATGTGCTTTTTTGTGGGAGAATAATGGTTTTATTTAAACTGCAGCGGCAAGAATAGTGGAACAAAGTTTGCTAATTGTTGCTATACAGTGTAGAAGTCAGTCTGGGATTGTGGACAAGCTGAAGTTGACCTTATCCAATCTCTAGTATGTGACAAAATGGGTTTTTATTTAAAAAAAAAAAAAAAAAAAGTCTTCATGTGCAAGTTGTAAAATGCATGAATCTTTCAATACTGTATTTTATCAGACAGGACCAGAGGTGGGCCGCAGTCCTGCGGATGTTCAGAGTTTCCCGGCTGCAACACGCCTGACTCAAATCAGTGGGAAATTAGCAGACTTTGATGTCAAGCTCTTCACAACTCTGTTGATCAGGTCTGATGTGTGTTGCAGCAGGGAAACTGCTAACACTTGCAGGACGGCGGAGTTGCCCACCCCTGGGATGGGTGGATTTGACAGGCAGCCACTGAGTTAACATCTTTAACCTGACTTCAAGCAGCCAGTGTAGACACCTGCTACATGCTGCACAACTACAGCTTGACACATATAGGCTGCATTTAAAGAGAATCAATAGCAGCAATAACTAAACCTTATGACTTGAGTAATTATTGATTATTTTCAACGTTCAGAGAAGGTGGTTTCAGCTCTGATGTTTCTTTCGGCATCGCTGCCTGCAGTTCAGTGTATAAATAGAGAAATTAAGTGGTACTGCTGTTGTTACGTCTTTACCAGCTTACATTGTAATTTATTTAAGAGCTGTTAATTGGACTAGTTACTCATTTGGCCCTTGTTGGTCCCACAGCAGAGCAGAGCTCTATCACTGCACACTGGGGCATGCTGGAATATGGAGCTGCACAGACACACCACACATAGCCAGCTGTTTGATGTCTGCAGCAGGCGAGCGTATGCTGCACCATACAGCATAAATAAACACACAATCCCCCGGTGAGAGGACAGATCGACACACAGGAGACCTTATTTCAGGCTAATGAACTATTAATGTTGATTTGAAATTCAAACATTTTTGCAGGCTCTTCTCTGCAGTTATTCCTGGCAGAGTGTGTGTTTGAGGCAGGAATAAAGGAAACGAGAACAAACTAATTTGGGTAAAGTCTGCACACTATATTTTCCACAACCCCCTCACAAACACACACACAGACACACATTTTTCTTTATATCTTCTGAAATGTCCCCATGAAGATATAAAGAACTATTAACCATAGCTTTTTAACCCCTTCATGCCTGTTTTTGCAAATTTATGACAAACTACTTCTGGGCTTTTTATTTAGTTTTATTATTAAATTGATTTATTTTATTTATCTATTTGCCTCTACTTGCTCTTATTTTTAGATTAATTTTCTATGCACTTTAGCTAATCTTGTGGCATTAAAATGTTATGCAAATAAATTGAATTTATATTTTATTATTATTAGCCTATAATTAGTTTATTATGTTTTTATTTATTTATTTGGTCTTTTCTTTTAGATTAGTTTCTGAAATTTTTGGGCTGCAAAATGGTGCAGTGGTTCGTATTGCAGCAAGAATGTCTGAGGGGAGGTTCCAGCAATGGCCTGACTGTGTGGAATTTGCATGTTTGGGCTCTCTGTGGTTACTAACACATGCTGAGTAAACTAGTTACTCTAAATTGTCCCTCCGAGTGAGCGTGAGCATGCATGGTATCTGTGTGGTGCTGTGATGGACTTGCAACCTGTCCAGGGTGTACCCTTCCTCTCGCCCAGTGATTGCTGGGGTAGACTCCAGCTTCCCTGCAGAGTAACTGGACGAAGTGATTAAGAAAATGAATGGAGGTTCCTGTATTTACTTAATTCTTATACAGCTGGAAATAAATTCAGACGTTAAGAGCTCATCACAACTGAATACAGAATCCTGACATGTAACACCAAGTGTTAACCTCAGATGACACAATGGACTTTTATTTATAGGCAGCCTCTGTAAGGTTTTGGTCCCCATAATTATAGAAAGACACAAACATATGCATGCTTCACACCAAACAGCTGGAGTTAGAGTTCAGGAGGTCTGAAGTGTTGCTAAAGCGCCGTATTAAATGAAGCCGTATAAAATGTATGTCAGTGGGTTCAGCCTGGCTTAGCACTCTTTATAATAACTGCTAATGGAATAACTATAAGATGTATAAATGATCCCTGCTTTAATTCATAATAATGTTGAACCTCATCGCCTGCCCATTCAGCCTAATAGATTATGGAAATAGCTGTAATGACTATTGGAACAATGGGCCAAATTGTATTATCACTCAGTGCCACGTCAGCGTTGGAATAAAGGGTGCTGTACTTTTGTTCTTCCACTGAAGATGTAAAATAACAGTGGCTTGCATTTAATTTCCAGCAGAACAAAGTGAAGACTTAAACCTGCTCCATGTATTCACAACATAATCACTTAATGTTTATCCATGTCAATTACGGGATTTGGGTTTAGATTATTTGTGGAAATAAAATCCGTATTTCCTGCATGCAACCTACATTTAGAAGTGCTCCTTATCCAAGATACTCATCTGATGCATGAAAACAATAATAAGGAAAACATTTTCCTTTTGTTTATTTCTAGTAAGGCAATAGCCACTTATCTATTACTATATTATTACTATGGTTATTATTATTTATTATTACTTTTATTACTATTTAGTTTTTTTTACAAGTCATTTAAATACTTTACAAACTCTTAATAAACAAATTATTAAAACGAGATAATGTGAACAACATGTAAATGGTTGTAAATATTAATAAACCCTTTTAAGGGGATGTGTTGTGTTGAGAAGTGATTTGAATGGAGATAGCTCAGTACAGTCTCTGATTGAAGGTGGCAGCGAGCTCCAGAGAGAGCAGGCTGCAGTGGAGAAGACTGTCTCTACAGGTTCTTGATCCGAAATGGGGGGTGAGTTGGACTCAGGATGGAGAGCAGGATTTAGGGAGTTCTAAGGTCTGAGGAACTTGTTTATGGAGGGCTTTGAAAGTGAGGAGAAGGACTTTAAACCTGATGAAATGAGGGATGGGATGCCAGTGGAGGTTTTTTGGGACAGGGGAGATGTGGTCCTAGATGTGGGATTGGGTGAGAAGGTGTGATTTCTGAATGTAATGGAGTTTATTGAGGAGTTTGGAGAATAAACCAGGGCTACTCAATTAGATATTCAGGTGAGCCAGATTTTCAAATAAAAAAAATTATCAGAGCTTTTACATTACATAAAGTAATGTAAAATAAATCAGTCAAAATGAATAAATAAATAAGATACATTTACATTTTGAAAAGTAAGTAGTTTATTATCTTTTCCATTTTAAATTCAGTCCCACATGACAAGGGCAAATGCACAAAATAAAATAATGAAAATTCCAGTTAGAGCCTATTTTCTCCTAACTTTTAACATTAAAAGGTCATATCAAACTAAACTCCTTGTGGTGCCTCCTCACATTATAATCTTTAAACACTGACACACACTCATTTCATATTAAACACATCGGATTGGTGCTCGAATGTGACAGCAAAATAAACGAATACTTATCGGTCCAGGCGGGGTTAAATCTGCGGTTTTTGTTGTCAGTTTTGCGTTTTGGGACAGAGAGCGACAGTCTTGCTAGCGTTACTCTACAACTTCAAAACACAACAATGCACGCTGGGGTTGACGTTGCTAGGCAACCAAGTGTTGCATTCATGGTCTGCACAACTGTAGGATTGTAAACTACTTGATCCGTGAAGGAATGACTGAAGGTTCTTGATTAATATCTTTATTCTTTTACATAAGCTGGGTCACATAGAGGTTAGTTCTGGGCCACATGAGGCCTGCGGGCCGCTTTTTGAAGAGGCCTGGAATAAACCATAGCGGAGGTTGTTGCCCTAACCCAGTCTGGAGGTGATAAAGGTGTAGATGACAGTTTCAGAAGAGAAGAAAGGGAATAAAGTACAGAAGCAAGCTGTGTTGTAGATGTGTGAGGAGAGAATTTTGTCCCAGTTATTAACATGTCAGATTTATTTTGATTAAGATGGAGTTTGTTGGCTTGCATCCGTGATTTCATTTTGGAGGCAGTGAGAACGGAGTTGGTTGCAGGGTGGGTGGGTTGCAGGGCTCACGGATTAGGAACAGATGTAGATTTGAGTGTTATCAGTTAAAGTTTGGTCCACGGCTGCCAGTGATGCGGCTGATAGAGAGAAAAGGCCTCCTCCCCTGACTCTCTGGGAGGCCCGAGACGAGGAGAAGTTGTTAATATGGATGAACTGTTTTCTGTTGGAAAGATAAATTCTGAAGAGAGCCCGGGGATGTTAATCGAGGAGAAGAACAGTGAAGCTGATGGTGGAGGACGGCGAGATGTCTGGACTTAGATCAGAGAAGAACGTCGTTTGTGGTTTTAAGCGGAGCCGTTTCAGTGTGAAAGTCAGACTGAAACAGATCATTGCTGGTGAGCTCGGCCTGCAGCCGTTCCGGGAGCTTCGACACAAAATGGACAGAAAGGTTGGAAACGGTTGGACATGACATCAAAGTTGAGGCAGGCTCTTATGAGGAGGTGACAGTGCACATAGAGGAACTGAGGAAAGAGTTATTGATCAGTAAAATGGGGAAGGAGAGGGAAAAGTTGTGGACTGAACACATGGGTAAGTTGTTGTTGTTGTGTAAATTTTGACCTGGACGAAGGAGAGAAAGGTTGTGCGTCTGCAATGAATGAGTGTGACCTGTCGTTTCTGGACCTGAGCAGCTTGTTTACTGTGAAGACGAGTGCGTTGGGGTTGTTGGAGTCGGTGGATGAGCTGTGTCGTTCTTACATCGGCCTTTATGAAGGCTAAAAAGTTCAGTCCAGAAGATCTTCAGTAAAACCCAGACAGTTGCACAACATTTCATCAATATTTCATACTTCTTGCATAATTTCTCTGAGGAAAAATGAAATATTAAACCTGAACAAACCTAATAATAAGAGATCAAATTGAGTGAATTACTTATATTTTCATCCATACGTATGTTTTACATCAATAATTCTGATTGTAATCTTGCTTCTGTCAGGCTGCGTCATCATCACGCGTTGGCGGCTGCTTTAAAAGTAATCTCTCAGATTTCTCTTCGACACTTTCCAGTGAACTAAGCGTCAGATCAGAATCATGTGATCAATATGTTTCATCTTTGGTAAATTAAGCCCACAACACAAGTAAACATCTGAAATGTAGAACTCTGCTCTGTAGTCACTGTCTGATCTCCACCGACCTAAAGCCTGCAAGTTTTCCTAACTGTAGATAATTGCATGGCTTGTTGTCGTTCAGTGCTCTTGTTCTCTTTTCCTCAGCTTCATCCCTCGCTCCCTCTTTCCACCCTCCCTTCTCCTTCTCCACCCCCCTTTGAATCGAACCGCCGTCTTAGCTGGCTACCGTGCGTGGTCGATACCTTGTTACCACAGAGAAATCAATTATCTCGACCAAGCAGCAGGGGAAAGAGGCAATAATGAAAGAATGCTCCTCCTTCCCAGACGATGGCCATAGTCATTAAATATGAATTTATCATTGGCTGAGGAGATTTATGGAGCGAGATGTGGGCCTGCAGTTCATGCTCTCCTTACAGCTAAAGTCCTGGTTAAAGCTGTAAAATAAATGGGTAACAGGTTGTTGAACTGTTTAATTATTTCCTTCACAAAACACAAGAATCTGTCAGATTACAGGAATAAAACTGCAGATCTCTCTCAATAAAATGACTGAAAGAAGGCTAATGTTGTTGAGCATCGGACGTGTCGTCTGTACTTAGGGGAAGCCAGATGAGATGCATGGCTCTTTTCAAACTGGTGTCTGAGCACCACTTACTCCGGTGACAGTGGAGATGGCAGTGATGGGCCACTTGTAGGTGGAAATGCCTGCCGTGCTTTCCTGTATGGGTGTGTAATGAGCAGCTCTGACGACTTGCTTGACAGCTGCAGTCAGGACTGTGGGAATGAGCAGAAACTCTCACTACGGCCAGAGAAAAAGAAAAACTGCAAATGAGGAGGGGAGCGAGGAAGGAGAATGGAAAAATGTGTGATTCAGGGTTGCTCTTAAGGCTGCAAAAAAATCCCATTTTAATGGGGCACCACAAGCAGTAGCAGGCACTCAGCAGTCTGTTGTGTTTGATGCCAAATTGTGCAGAATAAACAGATTTGGTGTGCAGCTGGTCTAAACACACACTTGTCATTCTGTCTCTCTGACTGTGTTTCCATCTTTGCTACCAAGCAATCCTCATTCCCATTCCTCTGCAACCCCTCCATCTCTTCTCCTCCTACCCCCCCACCCCCGAACGGATGTACCAGATGAGAATTAGACAAATCATCACAAAAAGATGGAAAATCCTTTGATTTATTTTCCTCCACTTAGCTGAGCACTCATCTCCAGCTGTCACATACACGTTCACAGCAGAGTATTTGTTTTAAGAGCGTAAAAAAAAGTGAACTGCGTGTCACTAATGAGAAGCAACATGCTACATCTGGCTCATTTACTGGAATTCTCAGAAGATGAATCGTAGGTCATCCTGCATG